>NW_027492105.1:600000-758629 GCF_021521415.1 Bidens hawaiensis | reverse complement strand
GAAGATCTCTTTACAAAAGCTTTCAGTCGTGCCCGATTTTTATTTCTCGTTGAATCCTTGGGCATGATTTCTTTTCAGTAAATTTTATCTTTTATTTTAAAATTGTAAATATTTTTCAAATATGTCAAAATTTTAGAGGGAGAAAAAGAGTTAACTTTAACTCACCAAAAAGATTTTCAATTTACTTTAAGAAAAACAAAATCGAGTCACTTGACTTAACAAAAAGATTTTACTTTTATATAATATTAATTTCATCTTTACTCCTATTTAGGAAAATTCCAGAAAAGTCAAAGAGTATTATCCCGCTTAGAGGGAGCTCCTGCTTAGAGGGAGTCGGATATTTAAAATTTTGAATCAAGAATTTGATCCGACCTTGTGGAAAGTGATAGTACATTGGCATGTAATGATCCTAGCATGTGAAAAGAGTAGATCAAAAGGCTACAAAGTCATTCATTGATGTGTAGATAGGCTTGACAAACAAGTAAGTGTTGGGTGATATAAACTTAAAACTCCTGCCGTTTAAGAAGCGGTTGCATGATTCCGTTAAAGTCGTATCAATGAAGGACGAAATGTAATTACTCATGTCATACCCAAGCCCCTTTTCAACTGATTATAGTGTCTTATGAAAGTCAATGTCAATTTTAATTTTTATTGAGTCATGAAAAGAGTCAGGTAAATCGTCAAGAAAAGCAAGAAAAAGAAAAACAAAAGAGTCAAAAAAGAAAAAGAAAAAGAAAAATTAAGAAAAAGAGTCAGAAAAAGAGTCAGTCTTAGGAATTTTAACTTCTGCTTTATTTCTTCATTTATTTTTGACTCAAGCCTTGGACTTTCTACGTTTGTAGTCATACAAGATCTGATTGTTAAGGCCCTGAGTCTTCTGCTTTTTTTATTTTCTTTCTTTTGTTCAAGCCTTGGACTTTCTCTGCGTGATAATATGGTATTATCCGACCTGATTGTTATTGCCTAAACTTCTACTTTATTTTAGTCTTTCTGGATCGAGTCAAGTGTATAAAGAGTCAAGTATACAAAGTCATAGTGTCATGTATGTTAATAAGAGCACTGTGATCAACTAAGAAAGTTTTAAGTCAAGTTAAAGTGATATGTCAACACAAACTAGGCCCGAGATATGATGGAATCAGTAACATTTCTGATTAAGTGGGGACCACATAGGTACCGTGCCTAATTGAACCTTAAATGTATCACGTTAACATCAAAACACTTGTCAACTTAAACAGGTGGACAATATCTACAATCAATAATAAATTTGTGTCACGATAATTTCAAAATTGAAACGCGATATAGGGCTTTGCAAATCAATATGATTCCATGTCGCGATCGTTCTTTGTAAATTAATCAAAGAAAAGATTTATGTAAATTCATTCAGCATTATCTTAAACTTCAAAGATATTTTAATTTTGTTTTATTTTGTTTTATTTTATTTTTATTTTCTAAAATATAAATTACTTGAATAGTTTGATATTTTAAGTTTTATTTTTAATTTTATTTTTATTTTAATTTCAACTTTTTTTTTTTCGGTTAAAGATTTGATATATTAATAAACGAACTGACCCACCCAAGGTGAGCTCCCCTTGGGTGGATGATTTACACAATGGAAAACACACACACATAAAAGACAATACATGTCCCTATTTATAGCTAAAACATATTCGTTCTAGAATTTTTCTTCCTGTTGAAGCCAAAAGCGTGTCGAAGCTCTCGTCTCGTGTCCGGAATTCTAGCCCACTTTAATTAATAACTTGACCATGAATAAATAACGGGTTTCGTAATTTGATATCGCAAGTCACATTTTTGGCCTTACAGTTTATACACTTGGAAATCTTTGAACGTGCATCCCGTGCTGACTTTTGCTCTTTTTAGCTTGCTCGGGACATGTTCAGCAGTGGGACTTTCATAACCTTCATCCTTTTTGTCTTTTTCATCCCTTGTTCTTTTTTATTCTTTTCTTTTGGAGTGCACAGACACACCATGGTTTGACTGTATTTGTTTTGTTGATTTTGATTTAGCCAAACTTTTAGAATTTGCCGTGTGTTCTTGAACTATTTTTATTAGAGGCGTTACAGCTTCCTTGATTAGCAGGGAAACCGTTTCCTTTATCATATCACGAATACCTCCAATATATTCTTCCGGGATCAATTTATTTTCAGGGGTCTTCGCTTTGTCAATTTGACTCCCTTGACTAACTTGATTTTCTTGATTAGTTATTCTGTAATTTAAATAAACAGATTTTTAAAACATATTACACAATATTTTATTTATAACATAATTTTCAGGTTACAGAAGGATAGAAAAATACAACATGTTTAACAATAACATTGATATAATCCTAATCCTTATCCCATTCCTTAACCAGATTCTTCATCTTATCACATTTCTTGATAATCTTGTTGCTTATCTTTTTCTTCTTAACCCTCTCGTTTCTTAGCTCGTCAATCACTGAGTTAGGTGGGTTAGGATACCCTACTGGTGCGGATGCAGAAGGAAAAAGATAAGTTGTTTCCTTTGGATACAGGTGAGGATTTGCTACATAAGCGTGCATTTCTTCATCGGAAATATTCGTTGTATAGAATTCCTCGATGAGACGGACCTCCTCCCGTATCTCGTTTGCTTGCTCAGCCTCAGTTGGTACAGGACCTTGGTATGGTGGAAAACCAGGAACCTCAAAATAGTGGATTGGTCCTTGGCTGGGTCTTGCTATAATTTGGGCACCTGGTGGCGGTGATCCAAAATGCCACAGACTCTGGTTGGAATGACAATTCATCCAGCTAGAGGATTCAGTACTTGTTTCTTGTTTAACCCTACTCTGAACTTCTATATCCCCGTATGGAAGTAGTTTGGAGTACCAGTCAGCGAAACACTTTTTGAAGTGTCACTTGATATTTCAATTCGCATTTCGGGGCTTCCCAGAGCATATACTGGTTGGCTTCTGTAAGCCAAGTAGGGATCGATTTGATCAAAAAGGTTCATCAGATTCATCAGGTTTGGATTCATCGGGTTATTAAAGTTATTCAGATCAGCCAGGTTTGTGTACACCGGTTCAGTCGGGTTTACCGATACAGTTGGCCACTTAGGACCAAAATTTATGCTAGCTCTATTAGACGGCTCGGCATTAGGGGCATGATTTGACCGCCTTGCAACCCGACGTTTTTGTCCATAATAATTGGTATACAACATCTGCATATATATAAACTTAGGGATAGGCAGACTACCAATCATAACTTATCCCTACTTATTAGATAAATGGTTAAAGCTTAGGTACTAATTTATATTAATACCTAATTCGCTGAAACCGATGGCTCTGATACCAACTAGTCACACCCCCACTCAGGGCCTAGGCGTGTGACTGTCAGTTGTTACCTGTTTTGTACATCTATCAGAGTAGCGGGTCTATTTTAGTGTAAGTCTTTAAATATTAAAATATTAATTTACACTATCAAAATTATTCGGGAATTTAAATACCCGAGTTTCAGTTTTACAAAACAGTGATATTAATATTACAAGGATTTTATAATATTCAAAAACAATCCATCTCGAGCGATCTTCTATGACTCCAATCCTTGTATACCATCTATTGTCATCTAATTACCTGCAAGGGTTGGATAAACACGTCAGCTATGTGCTGGTGAAAAGTTGACTCGATAAAACAATTTATAACAGTCGTTAAATACAAATATAGTTTTCTGTTTCACAACTCAGCAGGAACGCCTGTCATTCCCGGGATTTGTACCATTGCCTACACACACAATTCAAAGGTTCCCCGAGTACATAGCCCCTGTTTGGAGAAAAATTTCCCCTAGGCTATGTAACCCCGTTGGAGAACCGGTTATGACTGACTTGGTTTTGTATGCCAATTATCAGTTATGTTTGGATCCAGACACATGTGTATTCGGTCTGAGTTGCTTTTTATTATCTATTTTGTAATATAACGATTTTAGAGACAATAATCTCATGCAAACATTTATCAGACTCTTTGCAATAAACAACCAGTCTATTACAAGAGTAAAATCAGTTCAGATCATAAAAGGTTAACGTGTTCACCTTATGTTATCGGTTTGGTAATATCAAAACTTCCTTCCTTAGTATGCTATAGACCTATATTCATAATAGGTATGCATAAGTACCTATTTAGTATTATTCAACAGACTTTAAGTCTTTTACAGTTTCAGCAGACTCGAGGTCTGTTCAGCAGACTCTTCGGTCTGATTCAGTTCAGCAGACTCGAGGTCTGATCAGCAGACTTTTAGGTCTGACCTAACCTAAGTAGTGTTATAATCGTTTTATAAAAATACTTTGGATTTACATATGGCGTTTGGAATAGCACGCTTTGGCCTAATAAAGGATATCACGTTGGCAAACTTCTACAGGTAAGAAAACGGGTCCCGCAGTTGATTGGGATGTATACGAATTGTTTTCCTTAGGCAAAAAGAGTCTAGTAATGATACCCCCCTTCCAGTTACTACATGCCTGTCAAAAATATAGTTTTAATAACGTTACTTCACGTACAAGCAATGTCTTTACTTGATAAAACGTTAATTGGAAAACAATTACAGTTTAACGACTATATTCATAACTAAGTTCTAATACTTATATAATAAAGTAACTTAACTTAACCAGAATCCTACTTTAATTAGCTAGTCGGTGAATAAGAACTAAGAAAACAGCAGCAGTTCAGCTCATGCGTCGTTCACGAAATCTACAGCTCGTTTAACAGTGTAACAATCTCGTTTCATCGCGAAATCAGCCCTCGACACCTCGTATTACCCTTGGCACAATTACCTAGGTTATGTGTGTGAAATAAAGGTGAAAATGGGATCAGAATGGCTGAACCCGTAGCTGCCCTTTTATACTTGAATTTTAGGAACTGTCGCTAACGCAGGTTGTCGCGGTCTACTCAAAAACAATTATTTAAAGACTTAAATGCCTATAATAAGTACGGGTAAGTAAGGTCGTCTCCACAGGAACTCAAGGAAAGTGCTAATTTAATATTACTAAATTAATTATAAAATTAAGGCGGACAGACGATGTCAAGCAATTTTGAGAAAAAAGATTTAATTAAAACTAAATGATTGCTTAAAAAGGTTTATAATTAATATTAATAAAAAGCATTCATTCTAGATTCGGGTAATGTGACATTCAACTTAATTCCAGAGTTACTTGTCTTGATTGCGCAATAATTACTAGACCTATTAGTTTGATTGTGATGACAAACGATACCCTAACCGAATTGTTGACACAATTGAACTCGATCTACACACTTACCAATTTATGTTTTATGATAACTAATTAAGTAACATTGACCGATGATTATTAGTTCAATGACACAATTGCCTAACCCTAAGTGTTGATGAACAAAACCAAACAAGTGATGTACTAATCAATAATCGCAAATATAAATTGCTTAAACAATCAAGCAATCAATTGAACTAGATAAAAGCAATAACTCAAATCAAGTTCATAACATTAAGCATAGTAAATCTGGTCTTAGGAGGAATTACACAAAACCCTAGCCTAGAACAAACAAAGGACTTAGCCGAACATCGACATATCGATTAAATGACTTATCTTTGATGACATGCAAACCCAAGATGAACCGAAAGCTTCGGAATGGTGGAAAATCGCCCTAAGAAGCCCCTTTTGCCTCTGGAAGTCGTGATCTACCGAATGGGGTTGAAAATTTGTTTATATAGTGCAAACACTAATTTTTGCCGACTTAGAGCATCTTCGCGTATCCCGAAGATGTCCTGACCTGCTTCTTCGCGTATCGCGAAGGACACAATAGTCGCGTTCAGATTTCTGCAACGCCGCGTATCGCAAAGTTGCCCCTCCTGCGTCTTCGCGTATCGCGAAGATGCAATTTTCACCAGAAAAATTATTTAATTCTCTTTAATTCCTCGTGATGCGTGCACTTCCAATCTCTAACTTCTAGGTCTTCATTCCAAGCCTGTAAATATACTCGATAAGCTCCATAACTTCCAAGTCCCTGAAAACACATAACAATGCTTGAAGTACCAATGTTCGTTCATTTATTTATCTAAAATTAACTAATTAATATATCATAATAACTAACTTTTACCCAACCATCACATCCCCACACTTATCCTTTTTCGTCCCGAAAAAGATTTTGCAATAGAATAAGAATCAAAGATCATTCTCAAAATACTTCATAGATTATCTTAATTAGCACAAAGAACACAAAAACCGCGATTGCCGATATTGTTGTCCACTTAAACCCATGCCTCAATACTTACCGAGAAAAATAAAGTGTGACAGTTTTATTAGTTCATATGATTAAAATGGAACCCACACCTCAAAGCCCTGAAGCCGCCTTACCATGCTTCATTATAGTTTTACCGAACCAGACCACCCCAACTTGACTTAAACCTTAAAATTAGACGATTAAAATTTTGCACATGTGTACAATTTTTCAAGCCCATATGTAATACCTAAGACAATCTTGGATATTTTTATCGAACTAAAACCTAAACTTAAGCATTAAAGTCTACCAAAATGGCCATTAGATACGATTAAAGTACAATTAGGTAACCAACTAGTAAATAGCCCCCACTACATGACATACCCCCATTATCAAGCAATACCCCGAAGTCCATCACCATACGTGAGTAGGCACGAATTCATCTGTATGGCTTACATATGACGTGTCCCGTGTGGTCCGTTTCTTAATGGTAATGAGTCGCGAGTACGAGGACCCCATATGACTAACAGCGTGGATGATCAAGTCAGTAGTGAATTTGTACTTTGAAAGCACTTTTTGTGATCATGTTTATTGACTTATGAATTGGCAGATAAACTGTGGGTTTGCTCTTTTTAAGCTTATTTAATATACATAAATCCACTTAGGATTTACGCATTCCCAGATGATAAACCACTTACCGACCCATGGTCTCCGAACCCCGGAGCATCCCATCAATATAGGATTTAAGGCCATAAAACCATACGCCTATGAAGTGTTAACCACTTAACTAATAGTATTTTCGTTTATGTGTATATCACAAGCCATTTAGCATACTCTAACGTTAAACATATCCAACCATTGTACTATAACTATCCATATTAAAAATATAACTTTGGTGATCAAATTGTCCTCAATGTTTAAAATTTAAGACATAAAATAGGGACGGGGTTTAAAATTCACTTTGACAATTTTAAAACCTGGCATAATGTGATGGTTATTACTAAATATACATAAATACAATTATACTTTTAACACAAAAACTAGAAAAACAAAGAAGGTTATGAAAATGAAATCACCTGATAGAAAATAAAACTCTCATGTGAAACTCTCGTGCCCTCGGTGAACTTACCTCTTCAACTCTCAAACAAAATCTGCAAACTCTCAAACATGTAAAAGCAAGCTACTCACAAATGTTAAAAATATAGGTCTTTTAAACTGTTTGCAAAACCATTAATTTTAAATTACCAACCGAGATTAATTAATTTCATAACCAAATTTGTTAAACGAGTAAAAATGTTAAAAGACCTAACTCACTTTTGTATGAATCATAGTGGCATTTAGCGTATGCAACAAGCCCTTTAAACTCCCCGGTAGCCCGGGTGGACGAGTATGGTCTCGTGAGGGTTTATAGTGAACTACACCCACAAAGTTCAAATACAAAATATACAAGTTCCTGAATACAAGGCCGGGTTGCCTCCCGGTTAGCGCTAAGTTTTTGTTAAGGTCTTCAGCCGGACCGTTACCCGATTTGGCGGTTATGGTGGTCTAATGGAGTGCTTACCTTCCTCCACCTTGTTCTTCTTACTCCTCCAACATAGTGGTACACTGTCCATGACACTCCATCTTGGACCGAAGCATGCCAATCTTCTTTGTTCATTTTCAAACCCCGGTGGCTTCCTCACCTTCTCCTTCTTTGGCGATTTCTCCTTACTTCTCTTACATGTCTCATCATGAACCACCTTTTTTCTTGCATGTTTGAAATCATCACCTAACTTTTCCACCTCTGCAACACGTATCTCTACCACATTTAGCTCCTCTTTTTCTATCTCCCGCTTCGACCTATCAAACACAAAAATTTCTTCTTTAGTGTCATCCTCACATATATGAGGAAGACACATGTTAGTAGCACCTGACCTAAAAGATTTATTTTCACAAGAATAATCAAATGAATTTGAAAAAATATGCAAAACTAACTTATGATTACCAAAGGCCATGCACACTGTTCCGTCTCGGCAATTGATTTGAGCATTTGATGTTGCCAAAAACGGTCTCCCCAATATCACTCTCGGCTCTTCTTCATTCTCTACCGATTCATAATCCAAAACAAGAAAATCTTTAGGATAACAAAACTCCCCAACTTTCACCGAAACACCAACCAACACTCCCCGGGGTCGTCTTCGAGTAAAATCAGCTAACACCAAGGTGGTGTCAACTTCTTGTAAAGGCCCGAGGTCAAACCGGTCATACACACTACCCGGTAATACACTTACACTTGCACCATAATCAACTAACGCCTTGGTGGTCTTGAACTCTCCAATCTGAATGGGAATAAGTGGTGCCCCTGTTTCAAATTCTTCAACCATGTCGTTCACCCCCATGATCTTCAATTGTGATTGCACTCACGTGTACGTTTTTACCATTTGATGAGCTGCTACTCTGATGGCTCGGATTTTTCAATGTGTCACTCGGTAACTTCTTCGGGTCTTTCTTCAAGGTGGCCATCTCTTCAGCCAATTGACTCATTTGCTTATCTCGTGCGGCATTTGCTTTTTCTTGAATCTCCATTTTTCGGCTCAAGTCTTTTAGTAATGTTAGGATTTCCGACCCCCCCCCCCCCGACTCCTTTTGATTGTACCCACTTTGACCGTTACCCCTCTCATTCCCATACTGCCTCTGATTTGACTGATAGCTTGCTTTTTGAGAATTACCTTGAAGATTCGGGTTTTGTTGTGTGTTCGGGTTCCCATAACTGAAATTGGGGCAGTTACGGAGGCCCGGGTGATAGGTATTTGAATTCATGTTACCATTGTTGTTGTACCTCTTCTCACCCTGAACAAGTTCACCTCCTCTTCTTCCTCTTCTTCTTCATCTTCCATCACAACTCTACAAGTAGCCACTACATGGCCTATTCCTCCACAATCCTCACAAACTGGATATGCCTTTCCTAACTTGCCTTTTTCCTCCGTACCCAAACCCATCAACTGATCCAACTTTCTCTCCAACCTAGCCATATGATCATCTAACTCACCACTATCCACGGCTTTCACAACCTCCCTTTTTACCATGCGATTCGACTGAGCTTGCCTCTTCGAGTTCATTGCATGTCGTTCTAAATGTTGTCAATCTTCATTCTCATCATTAGTCAAAAACGACCCATTTGTGGTCGACTGAAGATCACGCACATTATCACTCGACAACCCGTCATGAAACGCTTTGATCAACTCCCACAACGCAATCCCATGATGCGGAAAAGTTCTCAACAACCTCTTGAATCTCGTAAACGCTTCATGAAAAGTCTCACCCGACCCTTGCTGAAAATTTCTGATGGAGGTTCGGGCCTCGGACGTTCTTTGTGGTGTGTAGTACTCATCCAAAATTGCTGAGCCAGATCTTTCCACATGTAAATACTTGCAGACGGTAGAGATAAAAACCACTGCTTAGCTATATCTTTAAGACTGAACTGAAACACTACTAGATTGACTTCATCGGCAGTAAACCCTTAACTTGAGATAGTGGCACAAATCGCATTAAACTCACTCAAGTGTAGGTATGGCTCTTCTGATGCTTTCCCATGAAAAGTAGGCATCCCGGTTAACTTGCTTTGTCTCAATGAAAACGTTCTTCCTTCTCTAACCGGGATCACAATGGGGAGCGGGTTCATGGCCACTTGTGGAATGAAGTGGCTTTGAACTCCCTGAACGAGCGGTGGAACAAATGCCCTCGGGACCCCATCATCAAACTCGTACTCGGTAAATTACGGCTCGGGAATCTCTTGTCTTCTTTGGGCTCAACGGTTTCTCGGTGGTTGAGCTCGTTCGGGTGTTCGGTTGCGGGGGGTTGTTGTTGTCCTCTATGATACCGACCCCCTTGCGCATCTTCCATCTCTTCTTCATCTTCAAACTCGTAGAATTCATCAAACAACCTCCGCCTATTAACTACTCTTTCGAACTCAAAATCAAGTCGATTATTTGGTGGTTCAGACCTCATGGACCGATCATCTCTCATTTGGTATCTTCTTTGAGCTCTTAGGTTTTGGTTTTGGTGAATGTGTTGGTGGATTGGTGGTAGGTCATTGAGTGGTGGATTTTGTGGAATATGTTGTGGAATGGGTTGTTCTTGAATAGGTGGTGGGTTAAGATTGTCGGGTTGAAACACCGGTGGGATTAGGTATGGGTTATTTTCTTGATGATTCATGTCTTCTTCTTCTTTCGGCCTCGAGGATTCACCTCTTTTTTGATTTGCTCGGTTTCTTCTCGCGGCTTTTTCAATCTCTGGATCAAACTGTAACACCCCTTATCTTGGGAAAATCTCGTATGCATCAACCTGAAAGATTAACTGCACACACCAAACAAGCACACCCCGCGTAAAATCAACGAAGAAAAGAATTTAAACTAAAAATTAAATTAAATTACGCTAATTTAAACTAAACTAAACTAGCACTAAGCGCGTTGAGTCCCCGGCAACGGCGCCATTTTGACGTAGGCTGTCGCAGTCTACTCAAAAACAATTATTTAAAGACTTAAATGCCTATAATAAGTACGGGTAAGTAAGGTCGTCTCCACAGGAACTCAAGGAAAGTGCTAATTTAATATTACTAAATTAATTATAAAATTAAGGCGGACAGAAGATGTCAAGCAATTTTGAGAAAAAAGATTTAATTAAAACTAAATGATTGCTTAAAAAGGTTTATAATTAAAATTAATAAAAAGCACTCATTCTAGGTTCAGGTAATGTGACATTCAACTTAATTCCAGAGTTACTTGTCTTGATTGTGCAATAATTACTAGACCTATTAGTTTGATTGTGATGACAAACGATACCCTAACAGAATTGTTGACACAATTGAACTCGATCTACACAATTACCAATTTATGTTTTATGATAACTAATTAAGTAACATTGACTGATGATTATTAGTTCAATGACACAAGAGCCTAACCCTAAGTGTTGATGAACAAAATCAAACAAGTGATGTACTAATCAATAATCGCAAATATAAATTGTTTAAACAATCAAGCAATCAATTGAACTAGATAAAAGCAATAACTCAAATCAAGTTCATAACATTAAGCATAGTAAATCTGGTCTTAAGAGGAATTACACAAAACCCTAGCCTAGAACAAACAAAGGACTTAGCCGAACATCGACATATCGATTAAATGACTTATCTTTGATGACATGCAAACCCAAGATGAACCGAAAGCTTCGGAATGGTGGAAAGTCGCCCTAAGAAGCCCCTTTTGCCTCTGGAAGTCGTGATCTACCGAATGGGGTTGAAAATGTGTTTATATAGTGCAAACACTAATTTTTGCCGACTTAGAGCATCTTCGCGTATCCCGAAGATGTCCTGACCTGCTTCTTCGCGTATCGCGAAGGACAAAATAGTCGCGTTCAGATTTCTGCAACGCCGCGTATCGCAAAGTTGCCCCTCCTGCGTCTTCGCGTATCGCGAAGATGCAATTTTCACCAGAAAAATTATTTAATTCTCTTTAATTCCTCGTGATGCGTGCACTTCCAATCTCTAACTTCTAGGTCTTCATTCCAAGCCTGTAAATATCCTCGATAAGCTCCATAACTTCCAAGTCCCTGAAAACACATAACAATGCTTGAAGTACCAATGTTCGTTCATTTATTTATCTAAAATTAACTAATTAATATATCATAATAACTAACTTTTACCCAACCGTCAGTCGCGTAGCGCGATGGCCTTTCTCCAAGGCCGTCGCGTAGCGCGACGCTGCAATTAACCAGATTGTGCCACGTGTTGACACGTGGTTGGCCACGTGTCCCGGGTTACTTAACTTGGTCATCGCGTAGCGCGATGCCCATGGTGGGTTGGCCGTCGCGTAGCGCGACGAGTCTCAAAACTCAGAGGCCATCGCGTAGCGCGACGAGTCTCAAAACTAATCATTCGGTCCTTACTCTGAGGCCATCGCGTAGCGCGATGAGTCTCAAAACTTAGATTTTCATTTTAAATCCTTTAATTTTCAAATTTTGACACCTTTAGCCTAAAATTAGATGGGGTATTTTCATAGTGTTACAGTAGGGTCAGGTCATTCTTAACATTATGAAACCATTTTAAACCGATTACGAGATCGTTCGTTATATATTTTATCTTTATATTATTCGTTCGGTCGCTTGATTTCGCACACCCATCTCGATCGTTTATCAAGAACAAAATTCGTTCGTTGTCGGATCCTGTTTCGGGACCTACAAATGGCATCAGAGCGGGTTTGAATCAACTGATTCAACTTTGTTCTTGATATTCGGGTTCTGTTCTGTGATTACCCGAACCGAGACGCTAATTTCTTGAAGATCCGTTGAAGCTTTGACAATAAAGTTTGAAGATATTGGAAATAAAGTTCGAAATAATCGTGTTAAGAGTTCGTCTTTGTGGATCCGATGTTTCGGGACCGTTTCCCCATGCGCCGAAATTCCGGTGAGCCTACGGTTCTTCTCCGGAGACGATTCCTGAGATTGGAGATGTACAAATCAAACTCCGATATTCATTTTATTTAGTGTCGGCTATCTCTGATTGTTGCAACTGCTTGAAAGACGATTCTCCAGGTGGTTGAGAACCGGGATCTCGTGTTTCCGGCAAAGGGTGGCCGATCACTAGTGGTCTAAAGATGGTGGCAGTTGTGGTGTCTAGGATATGAGATCGGTAGTGAAGAGGTTTCTAGAGGGGGATGTTGTGAAGCTGCTAGAATATTCTTTTCCGGCTGGATATGATGTCGGTGCACGAGTTTAGATTCAACGGGGAGGAGATCTTCTAAAATATACTTTTGCTATAAATAGGACTTGTATGTCACATTTTAGTATGTGTTTTATAAGGTGTAAATCACCCACCCAAGGAGAGCTCACATTGAGTGGAGTCGGTTCGTTCTTAATATTATGAAATTATTTTAAACCGATTATGAGATCGTTCGCTATATATTTTATCTTTATATTATTCGTTCGGTCGTTTGATTTCACACGCCCGTCTCGATCGTTTATCAAGAACAAAATACGTTTGTTGTCGGATACGGTTTCGGACCTATAAGATGACACTAAATAAATTGTATGATAACACAAAGGAGCATCCTTGATCTAGTGGCCTGTAACTCACCACGCAAGTAACTAGTTACTACTTTCCTTTTTTTAAGTACGGTAGCCATAATATCGTGTAATTTTTTTTTATTTGCTCTTAGAAATATTAGTATAATAGCCATTCGCAAAGTCAGAATATTATTGCTGTCTTGAGTTGTGGAAATTGAAGTGTAGAAAATTGACTTAATTAGTATAATAACTATGAGCGTTTTGCTTAAATATATTATTTCGCTTTTCGGATAGGAACTTATGAATGTGTTCCTTTTTTATGCTTTAAAGGTTGTAAGTGTTTGTTGCAATTTTAGGGGTTAAGTTAGCTTCTTTCTTTCTTTCTTTTCTTCTTTTCTGTGTACGTGTTTGAACTAATAACACAAACAACTATGTAACGGTAACACCTTAACACAGAAATAACCAATTGTTAGTAAAAACAAAAGTGATGCATAGCGAAACAATGAACACCCACATGACAATTTAACATACGACACAAAAAATATACAACACAGAGAAAATGATATGCGGTTCAAGTTCGGTGAACGTAAAACCTATGTCCAAGGCAGCAACTAGGGGTTCTCTTTATTACCTACACAGTTTGACAAATATCAAACATTGGATTCAACGTGATTGTCGGGGCCGGCCATTAGGCCGGGCAGGGTTGTCGACGGACTCAGGCCCGATCATCCGGTAGGCCCAAATTTTTTTAAAAAAAATTATATTATATACTTTTAAAAAATTGTACTAACTTTAACACCACCAACGACCAACAGTAAATAATTGAGAAAAGAAAAGTTGAAGAAAGCATTGTGAAATTTTTTTTCGATGGTCGGAGACGTCATTAACTGGTTATTTGGTTCTCTATTTTTTAGTATTTTGTGAGGAAAAAGAAGTAATAAATGTTTTTCACTGTTTATCTAAATATTTAATGTGAAGTGGGCTTTTTAGCCACTCAAAGTCTATAACCCCTACGACTATTTAATATCAATAAACTTACCCTTTGGTTTTTACTAGAAAATTTATTCATTTATTTATCAGTTCCTTTTTAATTTTTTTTTTCATGTTTGATTTTATTAACTTTATTTGACTTTTTTTCTAGGTTTTCTAACATGTTAACAATATACTTGTATAATAATTTTTATTATTTACCTTAGATTTATTAAATATATTTGATATTTTCTACCTTTTGTTTTCTATCCTTTTAAGAAAATATATGACTAAGCAGGGCCGGCCCGGGGGAGGGGGGCTACAGGCCTGATTTTTTTTTTAAATTTATATGTATTTTTATTAAAACAATATGTATATTTAGTGTTTAAACTCATTTACATAAACATTAGTTTGATCTAATGGCAAAGAGGTTTTACTCCCAACCAAAAGGTTATAGTTTCTAGTCTCATTTGAGACTTGTTTATCTTATTTTATACAAAAGTTTTTACACAACCTAAATTATAACCAATTAAGTCCATATCAAAATTAAATTGTTTAAACCCAATAAAATACTCATTCTATTTAAGGCCTAAAAAATTTTTCCACTTTAGCCCAAAATTTTTTTTGCCTTTCCGGAGCCGGGCCTGGTGATTGTGAGGCAATAGTTTGAAAACATCGTAAGGGAAAGTGAGGCAAACAATCACGTTGAATCTGATGTTTCATATTTTGTCAAAGTAGCAACAATCATAAGGCAGAAACAAAATCAAATTTTCATGATACGTAAATGAGAATGTGGCACGTAGCGTTCAGTTTGGAGATGGATCTATGATTGAAATCAAAGGAAAAGAATTATATTATTTCATTATAAGAATGAAGATCCAAGGCTGCTAAGTGAGGCATACTACATTCTGAATCTCAAAGGTAATATTGCAAGTCTGGTATAGCTCATGGAAGGAGGTCCTCCGCTAAGCCAAGACGGGATGACTTTACAGATAGACGGCTGTAATAACTTGATACTGTTGGAGTTAATCTTGATGGTTTTATTTGAGTACGGGTTGCAGATCATGGGTTAAAACATGTGTGCGTGACTAGTTGAAGAGTTGGTCCATGTTGACCGAGTAATATGGAGCTAATTAGCAAGAGAGAGGTGAACCTTGTGAGTTGTTGCAAAAAAGTAGGAGTAGTGCTTATTTTATGCATGTGTTTATTTATTTTGTTATTATAAATAGGACAGTAGGTTTTCTATTTTATCTCTGTACTCTCATTTTCAATATAATAGTTTAAGCAGCTTAGAGAGTTCCAAAGTTTATTTTGTTTCTGTGCATATTACATATATAGATACGTGAGTTGTGTGTGTGTTAACTTGGGGCCTGAACCAACAGATACTCTCTAATTAATGTATACTAAGGTCCTTAATGGAGTTTACAAAACTCATATACGTGAATCTCCTTATCATCACACCATATGAATATTGGACCATAACAGCGCGAGAGTTGTGGTCTGGAGTATATTATTATATTAAGGACCCTGACTCATGGCTAACTCGCTATAGAAGATCACGCAAACATCGTTACTACGAGAGATGGAGGATTAGCATGTACCCCCAAGAAATAACTAAAGCTTCCAAAGTCCTTGGAACACAAAATGAGAATGTAGCGTCCAATAAGATCTGTCACAGAATTCAAAAGTTATAATGACAATGTTATCAAAAACATAAACCTAATACATAGCAAGTGATGTAATCCTTGTAGTTGACAAATATAAAAGTATACAAAACACAGTGAGTAATACAAAAGTAAAAAGTAGTATATAATATGGAAAAACCAAGCTCGAGGGTCTGGCTTGAAACCAAAAGGAGCTTTCTCCAACAACCAGACATGAGGTGGTCGAGTCAGCAAAGCCAAAAAAGCCCAAATGTTGTGCCATTACAAAGCAAATCATCGTGAAGAACGCATTGTTGACACCGACCTGTCTAATATCAATCTTGGGAAAAAGGCAACGTTTAAAACTAGACTGTATGGTTGGTTTAACAATCGAGTTGAGCATACCAGTGAAGCCAATCAGTATCTGGTAAAGCCCTTAGCAACAAATCTCACATTATACCTACTAACACACACATTATGATTTCTTTTAATTGTAGATGAAACACCCAAAAGTTTATGTGAATAAATAAAGGTATTTTATTTATAAAGGATTTGCTATGGATTTGAAATCTTGAAGGAATAGGGGTTATCAGGTAATAACCTCAAAACTAAATACTCAGATATGGACCTAGCCGCCACACGCTTCATTTACCATATTCAGACGTCTGTGTTTTTGTGTGTTTTAAAGAGACAAAACACTGATTAAAGCTCGTAAAATCCGTTTTGAAGCCGAATTCGATAAAAATCGTTAAAGGGACTTATGTGGTGAAGATTTAGCGGTGAAACGCATATCAAAACAAGCTTGGATCGTTGATCCAATTAACCTAAGCCTTTAGAGTTGGTTTTGAGGTAAGAACTTGATTAAAGCTTGTGATTTAATGCATAGAATTTCACGGGAACTTTGATATGTTGATATAAGAGTGATATGGATTGGTAAAGTTATGGATCGGTTTGATATGTTGATATAAATCGGTAAAGTTAGAATTTTGATTCATTTTCTGGGTCATATCACAAATTGGTGCTAAAAGACCAGATTCAGGGTTTCTCAAGGAGCTAATAAGTTGTCGTATAACCTTTAGTTGTCGTCTATATTAAGTTATCGCCTAGTATATAGTAATCGCTTAGCTTTAATTGTCGTTTAAGATTTTAAGATAGTTTTGAAATAAGTAGAGTTATCGCTTAACGACCGTTCTTGCAGATTGTAGGTATCACATACTATAGTGCGTTGTCGCTTGAGAATAAGCAATCGCATTAGTCATGTGAGACCTTCCGCATCAAGGCCATCCATGGCTTATGTGGAGGAAATTTGTGAGAAGAATGGAAAAGACAAGTGTTATGGAGGTTGATGTGGAGGCAATCCATCCTTAAAGATCCTTCATCAAGGATAGTGAAGGATGGTGGTTTGTGGGTCCTCCATGTTGGTGATATGAAAATTATGAAGTTGTTTGTGAGAAGAATGAATATGTTATTGTTGTAGGTAAAAGTGTTTGTGAAAAAAATAAATAGAAAGTTGACGTGGCATGCTGACTAGGCTGTTTGTAGAGAAAATTACTCTGAACTGATGCGGACGGTCTGATTACTTTGAATACGATAACTTGGTGGAAGTTATTAGATCGAGTACTGTTAGGTCCCATCTTGATTAATTCTTTTGTTTAAGTTTTTGTATTTGATGTATTTCATTAATTTGCTTTTGTTTAGTTTATTTGTGTAGTTGGGTTTAGGCCATGAACTTTGTTTACTGCCCATTTGGGCCGGCCCATAAGACCCATCAATGAAGTGACCTAGATATGGAGTGTATAAAGATAATATGCTTCATATTATTCTAGGTGTGCACCTTGGAAATAATCTTCTAATTTTCTGCATCTTTCTTTCTATCATATCTTGTGTTGCTGTTTTTCTTGATCTGAGATTCGGATAAACTTTGTGAATTCCCATCACCAAGTTTACGGATTAATCCGGGATTAGTTGTTAGATCCATCACGAGACTTACAAGTATGCAAAACCATATTTTGAATGAATATCCACCGTCAGATTAGAATGAGGTGACCGTCAGTTCTAGAAGAGGAGGTTGGGGGTGGTTACTTTGCCTCCGTTTTCACCTCCACGTCGCGAGGGTGGGTTTGATTTGCAGTTTCATTCACTTAAAAACCAACCGGCAGATGCAGTATGTCCTTTACACACAGAGAAGGGAAGAGTTATAGAGGAGAGACGGAATCCCCCACAAGAATTGTTTCTTACACCTCCAATCGCTTTGTTTCACCAGGTTTGTGTTATATTGGTATATTTTCTCCGTTATGTTTCTAAGATTTTAGGGTTCTTCATATCAATTTCTAACCTCTGAATGCCAAGCTTCGTAGGTAGCTCCAACTCTGATTAATTATCAGTAGCTTGGGATATCGGCCAAGGAATGTAAACAGTGGACCATGATGTGCGAGAGCGAGTTTCTTGGTGAACAGGTTAATACTTATAAATACTTAATCCTTTCGCTTATAATGATTCTGATAATATATTCAGGTTGAAGCTATTTAGAAGATATCTGAGTATGTTGCTCAACTAAAGAAGAGTCGGCAAAGGGCAATATTGGTAATATTTTTATCATCTGAATTTCATTCAACTTTATAAATGTGATTGCACTAGTAAATTTTTAGCGTTTGACATCATGATCATTTGTTATTTGAGATACCAATATCATATCTACCAAAAATAGTAATCTATATTTCAATTTCATGTGCTTGGCACTTTGATCAGATGCTCCGGAATGAAGGTGCTGCTGCTTGACGGAGTGACGTGGATGGAGCCATGACAGGCCAGTTATACACCCAAGGGTATGCAAGTTTCCATAGAAACTGGTAAACTACTGATGACGTGTACACCTTATATATAGATATATCTGTATGATCGTCTAATATATTTGTAATTATATTTGACTTTTAGGGGTTTCGGAGGGTAAGATTGAGTTTAATCGTTGGTGTTGGAGAACACATAATCCTAACTCTGGTGTGCAGTTCAATTTTCTTTCCATGAGTGTTTGGCCACTTAGTAAGTTCCAACTTACAAAATGAGATGATAGGGGAAATGGAACTATGCATAAGTTATATGGTCTTAGATACAGGTAACAGTTTTACATATAGTCATATATAAACACATTCTTATCTAGGAGGCATGTTGTTATTATTATTTGTGATCAGAATATGGCACAATGTACATGTTCTTGTGATGGTGAACATGCTTGCGTACTTTCATTTCTTGGAGCAACTTTTGGTATGTTTAAATCTTTTAAAAGTTTAGTAATATAACTAATGTTGTTTGTGTATGTAGGTGGATAAAATGGGTAATGGTGCAATTTCTGTGTCCATGCCTTTTTCTTGCTTCTTTCATCAATGACATCAACAATAGTGGATTATCTTTTCATCAAATTTGGATAGCCAAATAAATCATGAATCTAATATTTTAATGATTAATTCTTTTTCTGCAATTTATTCTCTTTGTAGAGACACTATGCATGGATTTATGCATATGTTCAGTTCGCTCTCGTGGTTGGTTTTGCACATATATATATATATATATTTCTGCTGCAAGGTAAGTGATTTGAATTTTGATGTAAATTTATCTTCAAATAAGACAGATAGTGTATGCAATATTTCATGTTTGACATTTGAAGTCAAACTCACCGAGAACTGAAAATATTTGCCAAAATTTTACAGCTTAATGTGATGGGGTGCTATTGGTTTTGCTTGCTAAATTCGCTGGCTTCAGTATTGCAGTGTGCTATACTTCGTTTATTTATGAACTTCTGAAATTGAGGGACAACTAGCGAAACCAATGGTCAAACTCAAGAGCCGGGTCAACAATCTGGAGTTCTGGACCATAACAGGTTCTTTGAGGTTCATTTGTTATAAAATCTTGTGGCTGTGCTTGCTTAGTAACAACCAAAGTTAAGATTGTATAGTAATCCCGCTAATGGCTTATGCTAATTAATGAAATCTTGAGTTTGAGTTAAATGAAATTTATAACTTTATACCTACAGGAGGGCAATTTGGTTGTTTCTTGAAAACTTGTATGCTGCAACTATTCCCTATCTAATTTGTGTTTTTGTGTTAAAGCTTTGATTAAGTCCAAATTTATTTTTCATAAAAAATATATATATCGCTTAACCAGATTAATCAAGCATAAAACTGCCCCATATGTTATTAACCAAAAACCATTAACTGATAACAGTTCGGTTAATAAAAATCAATAAACGAAGGTTAGAGCTCAAAACCAAACTGAACCGTACACGCCCTTATGCAACGACATTCAAATATTTTGTTGGGCATGTCAAGGTAACTATTGTTACTTGATGAAACGTTGCACACATTTTGGCTCTTTTTAAACTAATGATGTTTTTTTTATTAGAATGCAAAGAAAAAGTACTTACTTCGTTATGACATTAAAACACCCGTCCACCGGACGGGTATAAAACTAGTTAGATGAGTTCTAGATACAATCTTTAGCATGTTTTTGGACAACTAAATATATGATAATAAAATGTGTTCTCATAATAAACTTTTGCTGTAAGGTAAAGTGATATAGTGAAGTAAAGATATATAGTAGAGTATGCGTGTTTTGTTGTTAAAGTGATAGTTTTTAAAAGTATATTAAAAGGGGAATTATTGGTAAAGTAAAGGTAGTATAGTTTCAAGTTTGCTGCATCACTTCCGGGGCGAGTTGTCATGGTGGATGTATGATAGCTTCCTTTAAAAATGATAATGATCCATTTTTTTAAATCCCCTTCAATCTTAACAATAACTTTTTTAGGATGATACAAAACACTAATCAGTAATCAACTTGGCTGGCATTGAACTTCGACTTCTGGTTGATGGTTAAAGTTTGGAATCCTTGAGGTCTTATAGCATCTTTAGTGGTAGCTCTTGTCTTTAATTCCAAACCGCTACCTCAACATAACACATCAGATTTTAAACCAACCTTCAAAAACATTTATTTATCCTTCAGTGGGAATTATTTGTCCTTATTTCAAAATGCTAGCTCACCATCCACTCATCATTTACTTTTCTCTTTTATTTAATCCGTATCAATTTATATATTTTATTCTTAATTATTTTTTTATTTCGTATATATTATATAACTTAAATAATAAAAAGATACAAAAAATTACTAGATAAATGCCATTCCTTAAAAAAAATAAAACATACAATATTTTAAGAAAAAAAAACGTCTAAAATAAAAATTAAATAACATACAGCTTAACAAATAGAAAAAGGAAAAAAGAAAAAAGAAAGAAAAACACACGCATAGGGATAGTAGATTAGGGGGTCAGGTTATCCTATAAAATGAAACAAAAATTAAAAGGATGAGAAAGATTTATAGTAACAATAAAACCCTAACAAAATAATGAAAAATTAATAAAAAAATCGTAACTCAAATTTTAATACAAAAATGAAAAATGTAAAAACAACAAAATGTTTCAACTGTCTTTCTCGTTGTTAAAAAAAAGACACAATGTTGAGTAAAAAGGAGTATTATGTCTTTTTGTTTACATCCATTGTGTTTTATGCTTATTTTTGAAATTTATTGTGTATTTCTTTTGGCATTGTGTCTTTTTTTTTCTTGATATTGTATTATATTACTCAACATTGTGTCATATTTTGTTCGTTATTGTGTTATATTTTGCGATATATTGTGTTTTTTTTGTTTATCATGGTTTTGTTTATTTTCGAAATTGTGTATTTTCGCGGTTTTTTTTAAATGGATGGCGGAGGAAACATTTTGGTTTTTTAATTTTTTTCGTTTTTTATTTATATATTGAGTTATGATTTTTTTATTGTTTTTTTTTTAAAGATTTTTGTATGACCACAAATCCTTCTCACTTCTCATTTTTTTTTCTTCATTTGCATTTTAACTTTACCCGTAAATTAGGTTCCAAAATTATTAATTTAGCAACCTAAAAAAACCAAGGCCATTTGAAATTAATGTGTCTCCAACTCTCCATTACGTAAAATTGTGAATTGTTGGGGCCCATGTGATAGCTTCACACACGGTTTGTAATTCCGAGCCATTGCAATATGGACTGCCACCTCCAATGGTAGGTTTCAAGTGTTTGAAATATGAATAAGTTCACGTTGGATTCTAAAACGGCCCACTGGAGGTGCCCTCAAGTTCGGTACGTGACTCAAGAAGTTTTCTCACAGTGATATGTGACCTCTTTGATAGTGTTTTTGGGTGAGACGGGTCTGAAAGGTCAAAATTAATATTGAAATGTCAAAATTAATATGAACAGTTGACATCCTGTTTTAAAAAGGTTCGCTCACTTAGATATTTGGAGGAATTTCTAACATTGTTCAAAGAAAGAAAATCAACTTGGCTGTTAATATATTATTAATTAGATAGACTAAACTATTTTTGTTTCTGCTTCGCCCACGTTTAAGGAACAAAGCGAGTAGCCAAGTTTGAATCTCACATCAATACTAGTACTGTCTACTGATGTCACATATATAAATGGTCAACTACTCAACTGTATTTTCTTTGTCATATATATATAAATGGTCAACTGTATTTTCATAAATTCAAAGGATTTTAAATATACAATTAACATGTTAAAGTAAATTTTGACACCTGAAGAAAAATTGAACTGTAAAATGTAATCCCATGCATGGGCCTGCATATAAGTACAACGTATAAGTTTTTCATTATTTCAATAGCGTAGTTTATGTAGTGTCTTCTTGCCGGTATGGGAGTGTTGGTTAAGGTTTACGATCTTATTAAGGTCTCAAGTTTGAAACCTGACTTAAAAAGGTTTTCCCACAGTGGTGGGTTTCCTGATAGTGTTCTTGGGTTAAGTCAGGTCTGAAACGTCAAATTTAGTATAAACGGTTGACATCCTGTATCAGAAATACTAACCCAGGTATAAGATGGTTCTAAACGCCATTAAAAATAAATGTACGGTCTCCCTATTTTTTACTATTGTCCCTCTTTGTTTTCAATGTCAACTCCTTAACTAGAGTTGTATTTACATATGTAAAATTTATATATATATATATATAATAATGTATATAAAGGAAACCCCTAAAATCCTACGTGTCGCGATGTGGTCGCTCTCTCCTTTTATGGAAACCACCAGATTGCTTGATTTTTAAATGAAGGCCTATCATTGATTTAACCCAAATTCATGGGTATGAGTCTTACCAAAACCAGATAGATCTTAAACGGGTTATAATATCTCATTAAATTAAAAATTAATCATACCAATATATTATTGGATATGAAAATCCTATAAAATAGGAATATACTGAAATTTAATATCTATTTATAATTAATAAACAATTTTATAGTAAAAAACATAAGCGGGTCATGGGTCACCAAATCCAGATTGTTTTTAAACGGGTTATAATATATCAATTATTTATGAAACACTTTCATCATCAAACCCTAAGTATATTATTAACTTTCTTACAATAAAGAAAATTAAAATCCAAAAACTAAATATTAAAAAACGAAAAATGTAAAACAATCATTCTCTCAAGCCATCAGATTGCTTTATTTGTAAATGAAGACTTCTCAAGTATTTGACCCGAATTCACAGGTAAATGTCTCACCAAACCCAGATAGCTCTTAAACGAGTTATAATATCTCATTATATTAAAAATTAATCTAATTAAATAGTTGATATGAAAATCCTATAAAATAGGGATATACTAAAAAATAATATCCGATTTTATTTAAAAAAATATAGTATTTATAATTAAACCTCAAGTATATTTATTATTAACTTTCTTACAATAAATAAAATTAAAATCCAAATATACATATATAAATAAAAATGAATAATGTAAAACAACCCCCGTAATACAAGGGATAAAGTCTTGTGTGTGTGTGTATATATATATATTCGAATATAGTTATTATATGAATGAGTTGTGTCTTTCATGTTACTTCATATTGTGGGGCCGCGATGATTTATTATAGGTTTCATTGTTATGAATATCTATTATTCAAGATCAAGATTTACCCATCTAGATCTACCAAGCAAGTGGATGAGCTCTTTGTCAAACTTATTGATAATGTCCCATACTACATGACCATCAAATAGTTAATCTTGTCTAGAGAAAAGGTTAATCTTTTGTAGTATAAATACTAGCTCAATGTAAAGGAGAAGATGCACCTTATACATACAAATTCATAAGTGATACATTTCACTACTTTCTCTCTTTGCTAAATTTTCTAAAGTTCTCAAGTTTTAGCACTAATCTTGTGTTAATTCTTAAAATTATAACACGTTATCAGCACGAGCCGCTTATATTCTAACCAAGAAAGGTAATAGACACAAAGGTATCTACATAAGCATCATAAACACTTCTTTAATTATGTACATTAGATATATATCTATGCATATACATATACTAACAAATATACTGAGTAATAGCAATAATGTGTATAAACATTGTTATTAAAATTTGATAACTATTCTAACTTTTATTTATATATGCACACTAATATCTCATTTAGAAGTTAGATTTATTTACACTAACAATTCTATTCTTATTATTGTGCATACTAATTATATATATTTTATAAAATAAACTGTATTTAATATCTTAATTATTATCTTACTTTAAAATAATTAATATTATATATTATATATATACACACACACAAATGGTAATATTACCGTTATAAACGGTAATATAACCGTTATAAATGGGTTATAAACCTCCACTATAAATAACCAATCATTAACCCCATTTCATTTACAACAAACATTCTTCTTATTAAATTTATCCAATATAAAATTCTCAAAATGATTCACCCGGTTTTGATGTTGGTCACTATAATGCTTATACCACTTCTCATTCTAATTTTTAATCTCCCATCTGAAGAGTTCGGCATGTTCTTTTTCTTTTATATGTTTATAGCTCTACCAATGTATTGTATCTCATTGTTGATTGATATATATGGATTCTAATATTTATCTTATTATTTGCTCTATTATGTTTAGCAACAAAATGTCAAATATAGCAAAACTCGAATTCGCAGCACTCAACATTTCTGGAGAAAATTATATGTCTTGGACAGCAAATGTCAAAAGACATTTAAAATCTATGGATGTGTTAGACGCAATCCAAGAATACAATGATTGCTCTGACCAGGATAAAGCAAGAGCTGATGTTTTCATCCATAAACATATTGATGAATTGCTACAGCATGAGTATTTTAATTATGATAACCCATATATGATATGGGAAGATTTGAAAAGCAGATTCGGTCATCTAAAGGAAGTTTTACTTCCTACTTCTAGAGATGAATGGAACAGTCTTAGGTTCCAAGATTTTAAGAGGGTAAATGATTACATCTCTGCTTTATACCGAATTTGTTCAAAGCTAGAATTTTGTGGGTATCCCGTAACAGAGGAAGAAAAGTTAGAGAAAACTTTCTCCACGTTTCATGCATCAAATATAAACTTGC
This sequence comes from Bidens hawaiensis, assembly GCF_021521415.1. Classification (NCBI taxonomy): domain Eukaryota; kingdom Viridiplantae; phylum Streptophyta; class Magnoliopsida; order Asterales; family Asteraceae; genus Bidens; species Bidens hawaiensis. The sequence continues at coordinate 733,309 of NW_027492105.1, read as the reverse complement.
AAACACATTATCGTTTGCAGAATTTTAAGAGATACTCTGATCTAAATGCATTACTCCTTGTAGCCGAGAAAAATAATGAATTATTGATGAAAAATCATCAATCTCGTCCCACGGGTTCATTAGCAATACCAGAAGCACATGTTGCTCACAAAAATTCTCATAAAAATTCTGATCATAAATGGGAACAAAGTCAAGGACGAGGCCGTGGACGTGGACGTGGTCATTTTGACAAAAGGCATTTTAATGATCGTAAGCATCCATTCAAATGGAACAATAACTCTAACGGTCGTGGTCGTGGCCGTGGTCGTGGTCGTAACCAGAGAGCCAATTATTATCATGTCCCACACAATACCAATTCCAACCACCAAAATAAATGGAATGAAGCTGGTAGGTCCGAAAACAATGGCACTTCATGTTTTAGATGTGGAAGTACAAACCACTGGGCAAAGGCTTGTCGCACAGCTCCACATCTGTGTGAACTGTACCAAGCCTCTCTAAAAGGAAAAGAGAAAGAAGTGAACCATGTTGATAACTTTAATAATATCAATGCTGAGCTGAGCGTTGAAGACTTTGGGATGGAACTTTGAAACAAAGTTGCTTGACTACTATAATTAGATGCAATTATTAAGTGTGTTCTCATTATCTTTAATTATGTAGTTTCTCTTCCATGTACTACTTGTGTTTCAATTAAAGTTCTTATTAAAATATCATATGTCTTCGTTATACACTTATTTTTTTTCTCTTAATATTTTTCAAGATTTAAAATGAAAATCACCGGAGCACAAGATCAAACAAATGAAGAAGATATATGTATAGCGGATAGTGGAGCCACGCATACTATACTTAGATCCAAAAAATATTTTTATGAACTGAAACCAACAAAAGGGATCATCAATACAATATCAGGTCCTACAAACTTGATAGAAGGAGTGGGAAAAGCTAATTTAGCATTACCAAATGGTACAAAGCTCAAAATAGAAAATGCTTTATTTTCCCCAAAATCAACAAGAAATTTGTTGAGTTTCAGGAACATATATCATAATGGATATGATACTCAGTCAAGGACTGTTAGTAATGAAAAATATTTGCATATCATAAGCAAAGATCAAATATTGGAAAAATTGCCAATGCTCCATTCTGGTTTGCATTATACATATATAAATGTGCCTCAAGCACATATGACAGTCAAAGAAAATTGTTGCGATTCTGGTATCATAAACTTGTGGCATGACAGATTAGGCCATCCAGGATCCACAATGATGAAAAGGATCATTGAAAATACACATGGGCATCCACTGAAAGGTCAAAAGATCCACAAAATAGATAAAATGCCTCAATGTACATCTTGTTCTCTTGGAAAATTAATTACAAGGCCTTCGCCATTAAAAGTCGATAAAGAAACACCAATGTTTCTTGAAAGAATTCAAGGTGACATATGTGGACCAATTCATCCACCATGTGGACCATTTAGATACTTCATGGTCTTAATAGACGCATCCAGCAGATGGTCTAATATCTCTTTATTATCGACTCGTAATGTTGCTTTTGCAAAATTTCTTGCTCAAATTATCAAATTACGTGCACATTTTCCGGATTATACCATTAAAAGAGTAAGGCTTGATAATGCGGGAGAATTTACATCACATGCTTTTGATGATTATTGCATGTCTGTGGGAATTGTTGTAGAACACCCTGTTGCTCATGTACACACACAAAATGGCTTAGCCGAGTCGTTGATCAAACGCCTTCAGCTAATAGCTAGACCATTAATAATGAGGACAAAACTCCCTGTTTCTATTTGGGGTCATGCAATTATGCATGCTGGATCATTAATCCGCATGAGACCAAGTGCAAATCATAAATACTCTCCCACACAACTTGTTTCTAGAAATGAGCCAAATATCTCTCATCTTAGAATTTTTGGTTGTGCTGTGTATGTTCCTATTGCACCACCACAACGCACAAAAATGGGTCCCCAAAGAAGGTTGGGAATATATGTTGGATATGAAACATCTTCCATCATAAGATACCTTGAACCTTTAACAGGTGATGTATTTACAGCACGTTTTGCTGATTGTCATTTTAACGAGACAATGTTCCCAGCATTAGGGGGAGAAATGAAAAAGCAAGAAAGAGATATATCATGGTGTGTGCCATCATTGTTACACCTAGACCCAAGATTAAAACAAAGTGAGACAGAGGTTCAAAAAATAATACATCTACAAGAAATTGCAAATCAGTTACCTGATGCATTTACTGAAATAAACAGGGTCACTAAATCTCATATACCAGCTGCTAATGCTCCAGCTCGAGTTGAGATTCCAAGCAAGCAAAACCATAATAATGCGCCTCATGAATCTCAAAAACGTTTAAAACGTGGAAGGCCAATCGGTTCAAAGGATAAAAATCCTCGAAAAAGAAAGGGTTCTGAGAAGGATACTGACCCTAAGGAAGGAATGATTGACAAAACCTTCCCTCGGGAAAGAATAAATGATATAACATTTCCTCAGGAAGAAATAAATGATTCCAATAAAGAATTGTCAATAAACTATGGTAAATCACATATAATGTGGGATCGAGATGAAATGGAAAATATTGATGATATATTTTCTTATTCTGTGGCAAGCGATATCATGGAAGAAAATGATGACCCTGAACCAAAATCTGTAGATGATTGTAAAAATCGACAAGATTGGAACAAATGGAAAGATGCTATGCAAGCTGAATTAAACTCACTAAACAATCGAAAGGTTTTTGGACCTATTGTCATTACACCAAAGTCAATGAAACCTGTAGGATATAAATGGGTTTTTGTGAGAAAACGAAATGAGAAAAATGAAGTTACAAGATATAAAGCAAGACTTGTAGCTCAAGGTTTTTCTCAGAGGCCAGGAATTGACTATGAAGAAACGTATTCTCCTGTCATGGATGCTATTACGTTTAGATATTTAATCAGCTTAGCAGTCTCTAAAAATTTAGAGATGCGCCTTATGGATGTTGTCACAGCTTACTTGTATGGATCACTAGATAGTGACATCTATATGAAAATTCCCGAAGGATTTAAACTCCCCGATGCAATAAGCTCAAAGCCTAAGGAAATGTATTCCATCAAATTACAAAGATCCTTGTATGGACTGAAACAATCTGGAAGGATGTGGTACAATCGTTTGAGTGATTATTTAATAAGCAAAGGATACACAAATAATCTTATTTGTCCATGTGTCTTCATCAAGAAGACAACATCAGGATATGTGATCATAGCTGTGTATGTTGACGATCTAAATTTAATTGGGACACAAGAGGAAATTAATGAAGCAATTGCTCTTTTAAAGAAAGAATTCGAAATGAAAGATCTTGGAAAAACCAAATATTGTCTTGGTTTACAAATTGAGCATATGCATAATGGGATACTTGTGCATCAGTCAACTTATACTGAGAAACTCTTAAAACGTTTCAATATAGACAAAGCAAATCCTTTAAGCACACCGATGGTTGTTAGATCACTCAATGTTGACAATGATCCATTTCGTCCTTGCGAAGATAATGAAGAGATTCTTGGTCCCGAAGTACCATACCTCAGTGCAATTGGAGCACTTATGTATCTTACTAACTGTACAAGACCTGACATTTCTTTTGCAGTTAATTTATTGGCAAGATTCAGTTCATCCCCTACTAAAAGACATTGGAATGGCATTAAACATATTTTTCGGTATTTAAAAGGAACTGTTGATTTAGGTTTATTTTATCCTAACGATTCAAAAGAAGGGTTAGTTGGTTATGCAGATGCAGGTTATTTATCTGATCCCCATAAAGCAAAATCTCAAACTGGATATGTATTTAAGAATGGAGGAACTGCGATTTCATGGCGTTCTCAGAAACAAACACTCATTGCAACATCTTCAAATCATGCTGAAGTCATTGCATTGCATGAAGCTTCAAGAGAATGTGTATGGTTAAGATCTATGTCACGACACATATTGATTTCTTGTGGACTAGAGAAAGATCGAATTCCAACTCCTATCTATGAAGATAATGCAGCTTGTGTCTCGCAAATGAAGGAAGGATATATCAAAAGTGACAGAACAAAGCATATACCACCAAGATACTTTGAGTATACTCGAGACCTTATTAAAGACAATCAGGTTGAAATGAGATATGTCCAGTCCAGCAACAACTCAGCTGATCTTTTCACAAAAGCACTTCCCACAGCAACATTCAGGAAACATGTTCATGATATTGGCATGCGCCATGTACGAACAATGTAACGACCTGCAATTTGAGGGGGAGCTATATACTGTACTCTTTTTCCCTTAGCTAAAGTTTTTTCCCATTGGGTTTTCCTTTAGCAAGGTTTTTAATGATGCAGTAATTCAATATCCCAAAGTTTGCAAAGTGTCATCCAAGGGGGAGTGTTATGAATATCTATTATTCAAGATCAAGATTTACCCATCTAGATCTACCAAGCAAGTGGATGAGCTCTTTGTCAAACTTATTGATAATGTCCCATACTACATGACCATCAAATAGTTAATCTTGTCTAGAGAAAAGGTTAATCTTTTGTAGTATAAATACTAGCTCAATGTAAAGGAGAAGATGCACCTTATACATACAAATTCATAAGTGATACATTTCACTACTTTCTCTCTTTGCTAAATTTTCTAAAGTTCTCAAGTTTTAGCACTAATCTTGTGTTAATTCTTAAAATTATAACATTCATATCTTTTTATGCTATTATTACAATTTTTTTTAATTTAGCGGTCAAAAATAATACATATTATATTATGCTTGATTATATTTACTTTCAAATTTTGTGCCATTAACATAATTATGTGTGATTAATGATTAATGTCGAAAGGTCAATCAAAAACATTTGTAAAATACATTTACTATTAAGAGCAGGTAAGGAGTCGAATCCTAAAGGAATCAGTGAAAAGTACTAATCAAACTCTTGACTTATCAATTAAATTAACTAAGCGGACAGACGATGTCAAGCGGTTTCAAAAATTTGTTGAATGAAAACACTATTACTTTTAGTTGTAGACAATTGTGAGAAAATAACTAATCTTCAGGTTTTAGGATGTGAAACAGACTAGACCTTTTGATTAAACCTATTTGTAAGACTTGTTTGTTTATATCTATAATCAAAAGACTAAATATTTGACCTTATTGATCATCATAATTTAATCCGAACAATTAGTTTGGCTGAATGATAACCTAATTGATTACCAGTTTTAAGGTTTGATAAATGCAATTGGCTTAGCGGGTCAATGACTCTAAGAACCTAATCATAAACGTTGATGACCACAAATCAATTAACTGATAAAACTTCAAAGCATTCAATTACGAAAAACTGCTTAATTGCACAAACAAACATTAAGATTAACTAACCGAATGATAAATCAAATCCGAATCCAATATAGAAGGTTAAAATACCAAAATCTAGCTACAAGCACAACCCTATTCTCGAAGATGCGTGGTTACAAGTGATTTAGCCTTGCATCTTGATCTTGAATCCCTTGCTTATGGAGTGGAATGATGAAAGCATGGATGATTATGGTGATTAAAGGGTGTTAAGATGGCTCCAAAATCGCCCCAATATGATAAAGTATGAAGGATAATCGAGATTAGGGTTTTTATGGCTTAAATATGGAAGAAAAATAACAAATACCGCCTTTTTGCATCAGGCTCACCGTAGCTTACAGCAAGGCTGCCGTAGCATACGGCAGACCTGAGCCTTACAGCATTCAGACTCTGTCTTACGGTCTGATTACAATACCCAGGCCCAGTCTCCATCGTAAGCTACGGTGGAGCCATCGTAGCTTACGGTGGACTCAGCACTAAACTCTATATTTTTCATTTTTTTAATGCTTATTTCTCGTTCCGACACCTCAGTTGATTCCTTTTAACCTTAACTTGATTCCTCAACATCCTAAATGCTCCAAAATAGTTTCTTTAGGCTCCGAGCACCTGCAATCAAAAATTCACTTGAAGTCTTCATTTTCGATATATATAAACAATTAAAACACCAAGTATTAAGCATTAGAAACACATTCTTTTACCCGCTCATCAATTAAGTATGTAAAAATATATTCTTTTTGTTTGACAACATATTTAACATCACCGGCCAGGTTTGAAGTTTTATATTGGAATCCGTGTATTGTTAAGAAATTTTTTTTCATTTTTGTGTGTTGAGTACTTCGTTTTACTTGTGTTACTAAGAGCATTCCCATCCTATCCTCCAAATTTATGTGAGGGGAGTATGTAAATTATGGGATGGAGTTTTGAGTGGTTGTGAGTGTAAATTACAGGGTGGAGAGAGAAAAGGTAATGATTTTTTGTAAATTTGGGGAAAAGGTAATGATTTTTTGTAAATTATAGGGTGGAGAGAGAAAACTGTAATAGTAAAGGTATTAAAAAAATATTATTTAATTAAACAGAAGAGAGAAATATAATGTTTTTTAGTGCAATTATAGAGATAACGATATGTTGGGAATGCTCTAAAAGTTGTTTTTAGTAGGCACATAATTTAAAGAGAACAAGTTTTGTATATGCCATGTTGTGGAGGTGTGTAAACGTGCATTTGGTTGATATATATTAAGTTTGTTACGATACCAATACTAAACTTAAAAAAATATTTTAACAACGTAGAAGTCATAGCAACACTTGTAGGGGTGTTAATCGGGTCAACCCGATCGGGTTTCTTAATCGGGTCGGGTTAGTCGGGTTGTAAAAAAAAAATAATCTAACCCGCGACCCGACCCTATTAAGGTTCGGGTTTGTCGGGTTTGGGTTAATCGGGTTTCGGGTTATTCGGGTCGGGTTAGTCGGGTTAATCGGGTTGCTATATATTCTTAAGTTGATTTTGTGTTGGTAACCAGTGGACTACAATATTTATCTTATTATTGCATATATGACTGTAGACAAACCAAACGATAGGGATGTTCATGGTTCGATACTTCGGTTTGAAACCGTTTAAACCGATCATTTGTTTAGTTTCATGGTCGGGCTTTCTTATTAACTTTCGGTCGGTCGGTTTCAAAAATTTCAAACCGTAAAGAACGGTTTGGTTTATGGTTTTAAAATTTTCAAACCGTATGACCAGATCAGACCGTAAGATGAATATACTATATATATATATATATATATATATATATATATATATATATATATATATATATATATATATATATATATATATATATATTACTACATGTAGTTAATTATTTATATTTTGTGTTAGGCTTAATAAAAGTAAAACTTGGCCATGACTATTAACTTGCTTAAACTGTACTACTATAATGAGGCGTGTTTATGGTATTAAAATTTCCAATTCTATTTGTTATTTCTTTTCAGATTAAGATTTGAAGCTGATTTGTTGCATATCTATTATCAGTAGATCTAGTTGATTATTGTTAATTTTAAAGAACCTTACACATGTTCACCTTAGACAACACCTCAAAACTTGAGTAGATCCTTTGTAGCATGATGGTATGCAATAAAGGAATTTTTGTAACTAATATAATTTGTTTCGTACCTTTTTTATATATATACCCAAACCGTGAAACCAAATGGTTAGTAACGGTTCAGTTTGGTTCGGTTTCCTATCTTAACGAGTCAGTTTTTGTTTTTTATTAACGTTTGGCTCACGGTTTGTCCTAAAAACCGTTAAAACCGGACCGTGAACACCCTTACAAAAGATCACATACAAGGGCATGTTTGTCTTCGTTCATTTAACTTTAAACGAACACGAACACTTAATCGAACAAATATTTGTGTTCATGTTCGTTCGTTTAAAAAATGAACATGTTCATGTTCGTTTACATTCATTCATTTAAAATCTAAATGAACAGTTCACGAACATAAACGAACGTAAATGAACATATATGTACATGCGTAAATGAACACAAACAAACATAAACAAACACAAATGAGCATACTTAAATGAACACAAACAAACACCACTAATCGGGTAATTCGGGTTAACCAGAAACCTGATTTTTTTCAAAAACGAACCCGAAACCCGACCCTATTAACAATTCGGGTTATTCAGATCAACCCGAATAACCCGATTAATACTTTTTGACCATGTTTAACCCGACCCTAATAAGCTTATTAGGGTTCGGGTCGGGTCGGGTTAATCGGGTTCGGATATTTTGAACAACCCTAAACACTTGTATGGCTGCTGGCTGCAGTAATAATTTAAGTTCTTTAAGCTTGACTAATGGCATTCGTGTATAAAACACTTAGTATCATGACAAAAAGTTAAATCCCTGGTAGTTAAAGAATTTCCTTAATTTAAAAAAAAAAAAAGATGAGTGAAATTATATCCTTTAATTATCCACATGCATTATATATCCAATCAAATATGAGCCAGTTTATTCTTCTATAAATATAACAATGTAGCATACATTCTAACCATAAGCACAAGCTTCTCATTGCTGAGATCAAACATCTAGTTACAATGGCTCCCATTGACACCGCGGTTGACATGGAGATACCGGTGAAGTGGCCAGCCCAAGCACCAGAGTACAAGGCTAGTAACGGTGCAGATGGTGTCAAGAACCATGCAGCGGTTGATGCAGCGTTGAGGGCAATAGTGTTTGCATCTGGCTTGGCTGCTATCATTGTTATGGTTACTTCTAAACAGAGCAAGTTGATACCGATTTCACCAACCATGACAATACCCTTGGATGCAAATTGGGATCAGTCACCAGCTTATATGTAAGTAACACTAGTTTTAAAATGTGACCTTGATTTGGCCCGAAATGGCATCCGATAATGTGAGTTCTGAACCATATATTTTTGCTTATGTTGCAGATACTATGTAGCAGCCTTCTCGGTAGCTTGCTTGTATAGTATTATTACTGGTATTTTATCAGTTTTAACTCTGAAGAAGATGGGAGGAAGCTCGACGAAGCTGCAGTTTCATTTCGCAATACTAGATTCTGTAAGTGCTGCTTGCATCCTACTGGTTTATTACATGCCTCCTTCACATAATAAAAGAATTGAATGAAGAACAAAAGGATATTGGTAAATAATATTTTTGTGTTTGCATAACTGAGAAAGGTCATGCTATAGCTACACAACCACCATCTGGTTTCACACCATCGAACACCCGTCCACATAACACTCATTTGACATTTTGACCAAAAACGTCAGACTTTCAAAATTATTGGTCAGGACGGATGTACAGCCAATATCCGGACGACCGTTTTGACAATAAAAATGATCAAAATTTTAAAACTTTTGATCAAAACGGCCATCCAACCTCTATCAAGTTCTGACCATAGACAGCCAAACTTTAAAAATTTGTGGGCAATACGGCCGTCCGATCCCTTTTTGGACGGTCATCCACAACGATGTGAGATTAGATGTCGGACGGTGTATCATGTATGTATACCTGACCACAACTGTAAATCATCTCTCTTAAAATATATTCAAACTAGAGACATAATAACGAGTAACAAACAAACTTAAAAGTAATGCATGAACTTATTAATAATTAACTTGTCTTGTATATGCAGCTGTTGTTGGCAATCTTATCTTCAGCATTAGGAGCAGAACTAGGGGTAGCATGGATTGGCCTCAAAGGGAATCATTATTCATTCTGGAAGGAGATCTGCAACGCGTATGGTTCCTTTTGCCATCACTTATCGGCCACTACCACTATGGCAATCATATCCATCATCGCCCTTCTACTACTTGTTTGGCGCTCCTTTTACATATTTTCGAAAAAATTTTAAGTCCATAGTATGGTTGATAAGTGAAGATAATAATGTATGCACCAGTTTGTTGTTATTTCATTTTCTCCTTTGAACTTCTGTGAGTTCATGTTTTGCTTTGTACCAATTTGAATCTGAATTTTATGACCAATAACGCGTTTATACATCACTGGTTAGAGTATGCATATGATCCAAGTATAACAGTGGCTATTTACTAAACGGATCGGTTGATTAAAGTGACAACTTAAGGACACATTGACATATGCTAAAATTATCAATGTGAATACGTTCAAGGGCATCATGATCAAAATGGCCACAAAGGAAGTGCAGTTGCACTACAAAATCCGAGGGTTAATGTCGATAATGAATTCAGAGACGTCACGTATCTTTTGTTTATTACGTATTAGGTTAGATCTCGTATTACATATGGTGGAAAATAAAAATTATTTATTGTAATACGTAAATTCAGTTATTTTATATAATAATTTTTATTTTGTGATATTTTAATAAGTTTTTTGATATATTTATGCACTATTAATTTTAAGTTGCAAATCAAATATTGGTGTTTGATTTATTTTAAAAATAAAACATTCATAAGAATATTATTATATTACATTTTGTGTGTATAAAAATTTAATTTAGAAAAAATAATGTTGTTGCAGATTTAAATCTATCTAAATGTTGTTACACAATCATAGTTTCTTGTACACATGTCATAGTTTCATTTGATGTTTATACAACCATCAAGGATCAATTAATTATGTTATATTATCTTCAAAATAAATTAAATTGGATTATTGAAATAAGAAGTTGTACGTTGATATATGGCTGCTAAACCAAATCAAACTTTATAAAATTATAAAATCAATATTGCAATGAATTTAGACATTATACTTTAGTAATTAATTGAAAAACAACTTTTAGATGTGCAGGGGTTTCGTGTTGGTGATATTTGTTTGCGAATTTTTTGATGATGGAGTATTTAAATGAGAATATGCTCTCGAGTTTGAATTTTTCCACAAGACAATAGTGTTTTTGTCATGTCTTATTTATAGAAACAGACATATAATTCAATTTTTTGATGATTGTGTGCCTACCTGTGATCCATTAAAATTTTCTATTAATATAATTTAGGTTCTCTTCGTTTTGTTACATTGTTATCAGTGGTATGCAATGTTTTGTAGTTGAAATAAACGTATTTCCTTCGTAGATTATGAGAATTTTTTTAAATAGTGTATTTTTTACTGCATAGTTGCATGATAACTGATTCTGTTTCAGCTTTGTTTGCAGGTTTCCGTTACGCAGGTATCTGTTTGGTTACAACCAAATACATTTCTTAGGTTTGTTTATCTTGAGAAGTTTTCTTTAGTTAATTAGTTACACTGAATTAGTAGAATGTGTAGGTCTTTTAGTCTTGCTTATATTTTTACTGTTTAGTATGTAATTGGACTTGAGCATGTAGCGTCACCAATTAGGTTTGCCTATAACTTACTGTTACTGTTTGTATTTTATTTTTATTCGGTAAGATTTATGCTAATGATTTGTTAAGCTACTTGGAATATCCTTGACTTAAGTTCTAACCTTTGAAGTCACTGCGCGCTTGATGGATTATTCAAATAATGTATAGATAAACTAACCAAAATCAGAAATATTAATGAAACTTTTGATTATTTAAACAATTTTTTAACAATTTGAGAATCCCACCTTTGTAGGAAAAGACACTCAGGCGTGAACTGACAACGCAAAAGTGTACGGATTAAGCAATGTAGTGACCCGCGTGTACATGTAGACAAGATCCCAAATTCTGCATTTAGGTGAGCGTCATGGGTACCTTTGTGCTACGGGTAAGTTTTTACCGTTGAAGATAAATTTGAAATTTGGCAATTTTGATAATGAGTGGCTGCATGTTTTTTTTAATATTTTGGACAGTTTGACGTTCGCAAAGTCTAACTAGCACTTTAAATATTTCATTTATATATTTTATGATTATTAGGAATTTAGGAAAAAAATGTAGCTGTATACATTGAATGTAGCTCGAAAACTCAATAGGTAAATAAATCAAATAAAAAAGGCATTTATTTCTATTTGAATTAAATTTCATTATTAGAATGTGAAAGCAGTTTTTGATATGGGCATGTATTTCTATTTGAATTAAACTTCATTATTAGAAGTGATGATACCGACAAGACGTAAAAACTCTTGTTGCTCGATCATTGTCCGGGAAGTTGGTGCCCTGGGAAAATGCTACTCTAAATTAGCTGCACAAGTGGCTGATGGTTTAAAATTGGTGTCCCTAGGATCATTTGCAAACAAGAAGATATATGCTCCTGATCCAATGGTTAGTATTTTCTTATTAAAGTTGTATATTCATCTCAGATAAGATTTAAGGAGGGTATGTAGCAGAATGGGTATTTTGTTATGGTCAAAATAGGCTGAGACCTGAAAGTTTTTTCTTCATTGACCCGTTAGCAGATATGCAGAATGCTCATGGCATGTTCACTGTTTTCGTTGACCCGTTAACAGATATGTAGAATGCTCATAACCTGCTCACTGTTTTTCACTGCATTGTTGGGTCGAAAATGTAATATGCAGAATGCTCCACAAGGTAACCCTGTTAATACTCAAGAAAACGTGGTGTGATCATATTTTTGTTTATATGAGTTAAGCTCGGCTTACTTAACTGGCTTGTTGACTCGTTATAATCGAAGCCCACATTTCAAGATATACAACATATAACCCAAATTTTATTGTTAAATATAAAAGTATTTTTTTTTTAATTATTGAGCTGGCTCAAGTCTTTTACAAGTCAAGCTAGAGTACAACGAGCTGAACCGATTCAACTCAGTTTGTAAATGAGCCTAGCCGACTCGACTAGTTTTGACAACGAGTTGAGCTGAGTGTGAGAGTAACCTGGCTTGGCCCAGCTCAGCTCGTTTACAGCCGTGTAGAATCAAATTTAAAAGGTTTGGCTCCGTTTAGATATGTAATATTTCGATAAAACTAACAAAAATCAAATCATTTGTTGACCTCACCAGGTCTGTCGAGCGAACAGGAAGCCATCCGCATATTGTTGCATCATTGAATCTGCAACATCATTTTTAATTGCTCCAACACTTCCAACTTAATTCATGCATAAATTAAGTTTGACTGTCAAATATGGTTAGCTTGATGCTTGAGCTATGTGTCTTAAAATGTGGGCTAAGGTCATAGAGTTAAGTTGAAAACTTTGTATACTTTTTGTTTGGTTAGCTAATAATTCTCTTGTTGCATGTGCGTAATAATTGTCCTAAGCGATAACTATTGTAACCGTAAAATAGGTTAAACTGTAATCCATAAGAAGATTGGTATCATGGTATGGATTATTTTATTAAACTAGGTTAGAATTAATAAATTTATTTAAATAATAACACAACGTAAAATAAAAAAATAAAAAAAAAATGTTCACCAGATATGAAGATATATTATATGATAGAATAAATTACATATAACACTATATGGAAATAAAAAGTTGGTAGAAAATTCGTAAATCTCTATTTATTTCTTTGTACACAATATTTTTAGTTTTGTTTGTAACTTTACTTTCTATATCAAAACCTAGTAGTTTTACATTGTCTCTGTTTTTAACTCTAGATAATGCAGCATAGAATTGACCATGAGTTAAAATAAATTGTATCAAAAACAAACTAATCATCTATAGTGATGGACATTAGCTTTTATTAATCTTCATTGCCAAACAAAAATAAAGTGAAAATTTCATTCTTTGATATTAATCTTATTTAATGGTGTAGGACTTTTTTTAAGAATAAAAGTGTGAGTTCCCATATTACTTCCGGTATGATTTCGGATTCTATAGCATGGTTGTCATAATATATTTGCATTCAACATCGACTTTTAGAGCTAGCCTATGACTTGACAACCTTATATTTTGAGGCTATTTAAAACATCAGAAAACTAATACTTTCTTGTAACGTATCATTTTATGTGAAGAATGGTAATATTTTTCATTTTCCGAAAACATGGATAGCAAACGTTTGCTAATTTCTTGAACGACCTCATTTTCCGGTGCAAGAATAACTCGTTTAGTAAAGAAATCTATATTTTGAAATCTTCAATATTTGAAGGATATACAAAGTCAATTTATCATCTGATTTACAGTGTCCTAGTGTCTAGCATTTGTATTCCAAGGTAAGAAGCTACCTTATCCACCTGAAAAACCAAAACATATAGTCTAGTATTTATATTTTTTGTGGTTTTTTAAGATGATGAACTAAACATAAACATAAATGATAGGTTGATTAAATAGTCAATTAAAAAAAGTTGTAAATGACTACTTTTTTAAACCAACTCATGGACCGAAACTCATTTCTAATCATAAACTGTTTTGACTTGAACCTATTTGATACTTTAACATGTTAAAGAAACCCGATCGTTTAAATTAACATAAACAATGAAATGACATCAATAGCGAAATTAACATAAATAATCATATATATTTAATAAGTTAAGTTTATTAAAATTTTAATTTTAAATTAATCTTGTCTCTTCAAACAATAATATCATTGCTTATAAAAGCTTAATATTAATTAACTAATATAATATATTTAAAACCTTATTAAAAATCAATGCGAAAATTAGTTACTTAATAATAATAAAAACCTAATATAAATAACTAATACAATATATTTATATAAAACAAAATAAAATATTTATGCTGGTATTAAATTTCTTAAATCAAGAAAGAATTATTAAAAAGAGAAAATGAAAGATTAAAAAAAACGAAATACAAAATTATTAATAGAAAGAGAAATGTATTTAATATGATAGAGAGAATAAAAATTTTTGTAAGAATCACTTTGATAATGACATGTGGCTCTTGTAAAACTTCGTTTATTATATAGTATAGATATAAGCTTTTAAGAAAAATATAACTATTTCCAAACTTATATAACACTACTTTTTCGACGAAATAAATCATGATATTGAATATAGTTATTTACGTATCCAGTGGCGGATTCATTAAGACCTGGGGGGGGGGGGGGGGGGGGGGAAGACCCCCACTGAGTTGAAGGCCATTAAGGTAAAAAGATAACATATTAGTATTAGAAAATATTTAAACCCCCTTGCAATTTTTTAATGTCAAGTCCCAGATCGATAATCAAACACAAAGTAAACGAATAACTCTCGTTTATATTAATCAAAAAATATAACTCAAAAACTGATTACAAACCTCAAACCCCTAACTCGGTTTGACAATTGATGAACCCTAACTCGATTACATCTAGATGAACCCTAACTCAGTTACATCTGGTCGTGTGTCTCAAGATTAACCCTAACTTGGTTACACCTCACACCACACTCTATAATGTCTAACCATGACTTGTTTATATAGACTAACCTAACTTGCTAGCTAAGACATTACCATATATAATAAAACCCTAATTCCATGGGCCCAATAGGTCCAACCTGATCACCTACACGTGACGGGCATATCAAGTTGGAAATTACTTCCAACAATCACCCCCTAATTTCCGACTCGAAATAGGTGAATCCTTGTCTCCAAACTTGTCTTCTTCACATGTTTGATTCGAAACTCCTCTTGATCCATGACTATATTCTTGGATTTCACAACCATCTTGGTCTTGATCTCCCGGAACTCCTCTTGATCCATGACTATATTCTTTCGGCTCTCCCGAACTCGATTACCCCTCTGACCTTGTCCCCGACCATTCCCTCGGTCATATGAACTCACGAACCCACTCCTTTGGTTGCGATTATTGTCATCTAATTGAGCGAACATCAATCTTCTTGATCTTCTTAGTGAGCACCCGGTTCGATCCAACAAATCAAACCCTTAGGTTAGAACATAACTCGTTCAACCCGTATAAAAACAAACTTTGAATTGAAACGTCTTGTTCAACCCGCGACCCTGAACAACTTTTCAGAACTCACCTCGTCTGCTCGTTTCAAGAACTCCTTTTGACTTCTTTGTAATCTCCTTTAATTAATGTTCCTTTTTTTTCGTACCTGTGCAAAGCCACCTTCAACAATTAACTTTAATTTTTATGTTGACTTTTATTTTTACTTTGCACCAAAAGAAAACACCCTCACAAATAGTGTCGCAAGTCACCAGTTCTCAAAAGATTTCCAACTTGAAACCCCACAATGAAAACTGCTAAGGAATACTCGTTCGAAAACGCCAGTTGGTTTCCGAATTCCAAAACAATTTTGACCCTCGACTCGGTCGACTATTCTTTCCTCTGATCACGACTTTGACCTAACAACTCCAAGAGCATAATCGCTGGACATATAAGAACGCCGCCTTAAGTCCGCCTGACCTATCGCCGGTCGTGGACGTTGCCGTTGCCGGAACTTACTTTTCTGATGTTGCTAACTCTCAACGTTAGCCTTCTTAAACAGCCTTGGCCGGAAACCAACTTGCTTCCGAGTTGTCGCGGCTCGAACAGCCTACTCGCTACATCGCTGTACCTACGCCGCTACTCCGACGTATCAATACGCACCAAACTTGGTTCCGATATTCGCCGATTGATAGCTTCTCCTCAAGTCACCAGTCGTTTCCGTTCATTATACCGATTATCGATTTCTTGAACTTGGCTCTGATACTAATTCAAGTCCCAGATTGATAATCAAACACGAAGTAAATGAATAACTCTCGTTTATATTAATCATAAAATATAACTCAAAAACTGATTACAAACCTCAAACCCTAACTCAGTTTGACAATTGATGAACCCTAACTCGGTTACATCTAGATGAACCCTAACTCAGTTTCATCTAGTCGTGTGTCTCGAGATTAACCCTAACTCGGTTACACCTCACCACACTCTATAATGTCTAACCGTGACTTGTTTATATAGACTAATCTAACTTGCTAGCTAAGACATTACCATATATAATAAAACCCTAATTCATGGGCCCAAAAGGTCCAATCTGATCACCTACACGTGACGGGCATATCAAGTTGGAAATTAGTTACAATATAATGTCTCCCATGAACATTTGAAATCCCATTTATGGAGCCTGCAACTCTTATCGGAATTCATGGACTCCAGGGAACATGTTAAGAGTGAGAGAGAGAAAAGTGAAGGAGGTTAGTGGAAGTTGTGTAAGGTGGGTAAAAGAAAATAGTAAATTCAAGGCTAAGTTTGATATTAGCACCTTTGTATTCAATAGAGTTACAGAATATACCTTTTAGTTTCGTTTGATTTTTAAATAACCCTAGATTTTAATATTTCATATATCACATTAACAAAATCTAATTAAACTTAATTGACAAACAATACATTATGTTGTTTGATTAGTTGATTTATCTGTAAGTGTTTCGTTTGTTATTTGTTTATTTATTTTTAACAATGGCCTTTTGTTTTCTAATTTTGGTAGATATTATGTTCATACGTCACTTTTATTATATAACTCTAAAATTTCATAAATCATAAGTATTATTATCTATATATGTTTAAGTTGATCAAAGATATTAACTATATTATCATATCATAAATACTTAATAAGTAAATAAATATCATTAAACAAATTCGTGAATATAAAATATATTGACCCGACCTATTTTACACCGAATTATTTTGATCATTCCTATTTTTCCACCACTCAAAAAAAGTTCTGGATCCGCCACTGTACGTATCTATATCTTTACTTTAAAATTTGAATAATATCATGTTTATTACATAAAAGGTCATATTAAATAAACTTATCTTCAAAATTATAGCATTTGTCCTTTTGTTCTGTATGGTTCTACCTCAATGACACGAGATCCCGACGGATTATAGGTTATAACTTACGTGTTTAGGGTTATAATTACTTGCATATCTAATGAGAAAATACATGCATTCTATTATGGCTTTACAAATTGTAGGTCCTCTAGATGGATCTCAAGACTTGATTCGGATCAATCCGTGTTGTTGGTTAGCGGAAATCACCAACGACACTCGGATCTCGGATCTTAGTTTTGTTTGGTTTATTTGCTAGAAAGGAGGAAGAAGATGGCGAGAGAAAGTTTATTTTCCAAAAGTGTTTCTTGAATGAGAAAAGGTTGTTGGGATAAATGGGTTAAGTAGCCCTTTTATAGGGTCCCCATTTATCCCAAGTTTACATTTTAACTTACAAAATAAACGTATCGAGTACGTAATACATCGACTAAAAGTAAACTAAAATGACATACACAATCCTAAAAACAATATAGAATATTAGCCCTACAATCTCCCTCTAGGATTAAGTATGTCGAGGAACCTTCATCAAGTTCTTTGCTTCGTCTTTATTTCTTGAAACTTAGTACTTGTCTTGATCCAAGATCTTGAACCAGATTGGATCTTGGACAAATCTTTATTTTCCATTCTTATCTTATTTTCTGAGAAGGATCGGCAACAGCAAATTTTAGAAACATCAGATGCGGGAGGCTCGACATCTAATCTTCTTTTTGTTGACTTTCTTGAGCCGACTAGTTTCTTTCCTTGTCTTCAAACACGATCAGTTCATCTTTAGCTTCAACCACCAACTTTCACGTTTTCGTTTTCTTTTAAGCGCTTCAGCACCTGCAACTCCAAGCAGACTTGCTCTTGATCTACCTGTCCATGTACACCTGCACAAAACTTAAAACGAATAAGATTCGCTCACAGACCCTTTCGAGGGTCAAGGAAGAATTCGTTCACAGGCCCTCCCAATTTCAGTCCCTCAACTTGTAAATGATTTGTTTAAGTCCCATATTTCCAACGAACTTTGCATGAACGACCTTGACAACAAAACACATGATTTTGAATGAAACAAAGTTTAACAAAATATGTACGAACATAATAAAAACTTAAAATCTTTTTGGCATTTTCATATATTTTAAAAATAACAAAAATATATACATAACATTTTGAAGTTGAAACTAAAATAAAACAAAATCAAAATAAACAATAAAAGATAGGAGTAAAGATGAAATTAATATTATATATCAATAATATTTACAAAATTTTCTAAATGATTTTAATATTTTTGTGAGAAAGATCATAACATGGAATCATATTGATTTGCAAAGCCCTAGATCGCGTTTTCATTTTGATATTATTATGTCACAATTTCATCACCGACTATAGATATTGTCCGTTTGTTTAACTTGACAAGTGTTTTGATGCTAAAGTGATACGTTTAAAGTACAATTAGGCACGGTGCTTATGTGGTCCCCACTTAATCAGACATGTTACTGATTCCATCATATCTCGGGCCTACTTTGTGTTAACATATCACCTCAACTTGACTTAAACCTTTCTTATTTGATCACAGTACTCTTATTAACATACTTGACACTTTGTGCTTTATTTTTGCACACTTGACTCAATCTAGAAAAATCAAAAGAAAGCAGAAGATTCAGGGCCTTAACAATCAGATCTTGTATGACTACAAATAGAGAAAGTCCAAGGCTTGAATCAAAATAAATGAAGAAATAAAGCAGAAGTTAAAATCCTAAATGACTCTTTTTCTTATTTTTCATTTTGTTTTTCTGTTTTTCTTTTTCTTTTCTTGACTCTTTTGTTTTTCTTTTTCTTGCCTTTCTATGAGGCTTTTCTTGACTCAAATAAAGATTAAAAATTGACACTTATTTCATAAGAAAACTGTGATTAGGTAAAGAGAGGCTTGGGTATGACATGTATAATTACATTTCTGTCTTCATGAATATGACTTCACGGAATCATGCAACCGCTTCATAATTGTATATCCACTAGTACCGGTAGAAATTTAGGTTTATATCACCCGACACTTGTTTGTTTGTCAAGCCTATCTACACATCTGTGAGTGATTTTGTAGACTTTTGATCTACTCTTTTTCATGCGCTACGATCATTACATAACAATGTACTATCATTTTCCAATGGCCGAATCAATTTCTCAAAATTTGAAAATTTTAATTATCCGACTCCCTCTAAGCAGGAGCTCCCTCTAAACGGGACAATTCCTTTTAGATTTTCTTAAAAGTAACATAAAATCTTTTTGGTAAATCAAATGATTTGTTTTTGCTTTTCTTAAGATGAATTGAAAATCTTTTTGGTGAGTTAAACTTAACTCATTTTCTCCCTCTAAAATTGTGACATATTTGAAAAATATTTACAATTTTAAAACAAAATGA
Organism: Bidens hawaiensis; assembly: GCF_021521415.1. Lineage (NCBI taxonomy): Eukaryota > Viridiplantae > Streptophyta > Magnoliopsida > Asterales > Asteraceae > Bidens > Bidens hawaiensis. The sequence continues at coordinate 713,450 of NW_027492105.1, read as the reverse complement.
TAGATAGGTTTTTTTAATCAAAATTGATCATGCCGAGCGATTCGACCAGAAATTCAAACCGGGCATGATCGATGGCTTTAGTGAAAAGGTCAGCAAAGTCGTTGTCAGATAGACTATCTTAAGCATGCATTATCACATTGTATAACAAAGTTGAAGAGATTCAAACCGAGATCCAACAGCTGATGCTAGATCTATCACTTGAGAGAAGCAGTTGGACGAGGTTGGTTTGAGAAACGCTCGAAAAGTTGTTGTTGAACCATTTAAACAAGGCTTCCCTTCCTTGAACTTTGTCCTCCCATGTCGCTTATGAAAGACTCGAATCCGCCATCGAATGGTTTAGCATCAAATAGCAAGGGTTCGTCTCCCATCATATGCCGGGTGCAATCACTATCTAAGTACCTAATACTATTGATAGTCCTCCTTGATTGACCCTGCATGCACTAAGCATTCAAATAGACATGGGTTCCCGGGATACTTTTGTCCCTGGAAGGTCAACCGTAAATCGACCAAACTTGATTTTATTTCCTGAAAACCATTTATTTCTTGTTGGATCCTCACTTGATGAAGAACAGTCCTTAGGAATCCAAGTAAAACTTGTTCCTTGGTTTTGAAAATTTTGGACTTTTTTTTTCTTGATTTTGAAATTGTTTTTGGTGAATCCTCAGATTTTACAGTCTTAGGATCCTTTTTGATTTTATCTTGGTTTTCCAAAAAAGTTTCTTTTTGTGTTTTACTTTATTTACTTTGGATCTCACATCCATTTCACTGGGTTCACTATCAGCTTGATCAGTCCTTGAATCAGGGCTACTAAAAGCTTATTTTGGGGACTGACTAAGCCGCCTTTGAATATCAAGCTGTTGCTTGAACCAGTGCTTGCAATGTCTTGCAAGGTGAGAAGAGTGACCACACACAAAACAACACTTTCTCCTAGGAGTGCCATAGAACTCATCTGAACTATAATATGGTTGGTGCGATGGGAAAGGTGATCCTTGGAAAGGAACATGATTATAAAACACATTTGTGTAATATGGATCAACAAAATTTTGTTGATAATGACCATAGTAGTTGTTGTCACAGAAGTTGTATGGCTGAGGATTTCTAAATTGATTGGTTGTTTAAGAAAATGATCGTTTATTTGGTGGAACATACTTACACGAAGTACTTGTCTTTTCATTTTCAAAAACTTTGCTTTTACTTGAATTATCCTCAGTCTCATAACTTAATGATGAACAACTTGATATGTTCACCTCAACAGGCCTACTTTCGTTGACACATATTTCAACAAAAGTTTCATCACAAACGGTTTCATAATCTGATTCAGAAGAAGAACATTCATTTTCATTGCAACCGTTTGTATAACTATCATCACTTGAATTTTCACAAAACACATAATTTGACCCTGACTTTAAACTTCCCAACATGGATTCACAAACTTTATTACAAACTAGATTGTTAATAGTTTTGGTTAGATCCACACATGATTCAAAACGTGGTTCTAACTTTCTTTTTAGCTTACAACCCAAGTTAACCATCCCACATTCACCACCATTTACATCACCAGCTGCTACACAAGACACATTGATGTCAGATTTATCAGATGATGGGACTGGAGCAGCAGTTTGAGAGGCAGCAGGAACAAATTTCACAGGCTTTGGTATTCTACCAACCCCGTATTCCATTTCCTCGTTTGGAAAAGTATTATAGCTAAAGTGGGGCAAGCTAGTGTAATTATCATTCATCGGTGGAGGTACCGCTGAATAATCATATCCGAGCCCCGCTTTAACTTTAGTACTTCTCTGGGCTCCAATAAGATCATCCAATTTCTCAGATGATGCTTCAAATCTTTCAACTTTCTTTTCCTTTTCCTTTTTGTCAGAAGCATCAAGTTTCAAATTCTCAATTTCCTCTTTTAGTTCAGAAATTATATTTTTGTAATAGATGACATCTTGCTCCTTTATGAAATTCTTAAGTTTAAGGTTTGTAACATCATCATGGTGAGTTTTTATCTTTTCAACATAGATCTTGTCAGCTTTAACATATTCATCATTCAGTTGACGAAGTTTTGCATTTTATTCCAAAACTTTGTCTTGATGATATCTATAATATGTGACTTTGTTGATGCATGCTTGAGAACAAAGATTGTGATTTACCTCATCAGCTGGTGATGTGTTGGGAATGATAGGACATGCATGACTGCTTTTACCGGCAGCATTTGTCCCAACTTTATTACTTGTCCCAACTTTATTTTCTTTGGACTGATTGTTCATTTGGAGCTTATCTTCCATTATTTCAAAAGACTTGATGGTAGAAGCCAACTCTGAGAGCGTCATGGTATACAGGTTTGTGGTTCTTTTGATGGTAACCACATTGATGTTCCATGTGTAAGGTAGTGAATTCAACAACTTCATGTTGATCTCAAACAAACCATTGATGATACCGACACTACTCATTTTAGTGACGAGTGACTCAAATCTGTTGATGAGAGAGACAATCGATTCTCCTTAAACATGTGTAAACATGTCGAATTCTCCTTTTAACATTGTCTTTTGGCTTTCTCCCATATCCAGATTTCCTCCAAGTTTAGGTTCGTAAGACATTTTTTTTAACTCGATAATTGTTTTTTTTTTGCTACAGTACCGAGTTGCTACAGTGCATGCGAAATCATTTTTTTGCATGAGTCGCTATAGTACCGAGTTGCTACAGTCATGCGAATTTTTATTTTATTTTATTTTTTTGCTACAGTACCGAGTCGCTACAGGCATGCGAAATCCTTTTTTCGCATGAGTTGCTACAGTGCCGAGTTGCTACAGTTATGCGAAATCTTTTTGCTATAGTACCCCGGCGATGCGACTGCTACAGTAACCGCAATTGCTACAGTACCTCGGCGATGCGATTGCTATAGCACCTGATGCGATTTTTTTTTAGAATATAGCACCTAAACTTCCAAAGAGTCAAAAAGACTTTAGTCTGAAATTCAATAAATCGGCCTAGATCTGAGTTTTAAACCGAATCTGAGCTCAGACACTAAAACTTAAAACACAAAAAACTTAGATTTGGTGATTCTCGTGTATTTCCAAGGTGTAAGGGACACCAAAAGAGGTGAGTAACACGAAATCAACCTCAAATCCAACAAAAACTAAGATCAAAACTCGAAAAGTTTGACCCGAAAACCACAAAAAGTCAAGCCGAAAGCTCTGATACCACTTGTAGGTCCTCTAGATGGATCTCAAGACTTGACTTGGATCAATCCGTGTTGTTGGTTAGCGGAAATCACCAACGACACTCGGATCTTGGATCTTAGTTTTGTTTGGTTTATTTGCTAGAAAGGAGGAAGAAGATGGAGAGAGAAAGTTTATTTCCCAAAAGTGTTTCTTGAATGAGAAAAGGTTGTTGGGATAAATGGGTTAAGTTGCCCTTTTATAGGGTCCCCATTTATCCAAAGTTTACATTTTAACTTACAAAATAAACGTATCGAGTAGGTAATACATCGACTAAAAGCAAACTAAAATGACATACACAATCCTAAAAACAATATGGAATATTGGCCCTACACAAACCGAAAATACTCTTCTAAAGTAACTTAAAATAAAGCTATGGGATGTGGTTAAGGGAGAAAGGTGAATGATGTCCTATGCGAACAAAATGATGAAGAATGATATCATTGAGCACCACCGCCCTCATCCCTTGATCACACGTGACGTGATGGGCCTGATCACTGTCACGCACATCACGAAGCATGGAAAGCCCCTTGTGATCGTTGTGAAATGGTAACTTAAAAAAATGATTTTTTAACAATTAACCATCAATCTACAAATACATCTCCCTGCATATCTATTTCCAATTCATCTTTTATCTTCATCATTCACCATATTTAACTTCAACATTCTATACCCAAAAATGGATCCCAACAATATATTCCCCGGAAGTAACGCAAGGGTAAGCTGCCGCATGAGATGAGTTTTTGAAGTGGCAACAATACATGCAATCCTAATCTGGATCTCAATCACAAACCTAACAAGTAGAAGATATTCAAGAGCTTAGACCTGAGATCGTCCCTAAAACCCAAACCAAACTAGTAAAAAGGTAAAATAAGAGAAAAAGAAACACGGTCGGTAACACGAACCCACAAGGTTCGGTTCCCATCGAAAGTTCATTCAAATATCGGGAAAGGCTAACGTGGACCACGGTTGAGAAGAACGCGTTAGCACAGACTTTGGTTGACGAATCCGAGAATGCAAGTGACGTGTGGATCATAGAGCCACCCTTAAGTGTAGTCATTTCAGTTAAATAATGTGCGTTTATGTTTAATTTCAAGGACTTGGATTGCTACACTATATCATGTGATTTTAGGTAGCTAAAGGACATCGTTACAAGACCATAGGCGAAAACGGTGAAGAAAAAGGAGCTGGAATTAGAAGATTATGAAGAAAACAAGAAAATTGGGAGCCAGCCCCACCGTGGCCCACGGTTCATACCGTGGACCACGGTCCATCTGAATCAAAAGAAGTAGATTACACTGTACCGTGGAAGAAGGTCAGGACCATGGCCCACGGTTGGGACCATGGCCAACGGTCCGATCGTAACAGCTGGCTAAATTTGGCTTTAATTGGCCGTTTTGGCTAACCTTTTCATTATCTTTTGATCAAAAACTTGAGAGGACGAATTCTGGGAGTAAAGAACAATATCTGGTGATTGGTAATCATTGTTTTGTGTATTTTAATTCATTTGATGTTGCATACAATTGATATTATGATGATTTCTCAAACCATGAGTGGCTAATTCCTCTTGGTGATCATCTTGGATGTAGGGTCTAATTGATACACTATGTTATGCTTTGAATTCTAGAATAATGACTTTGCAATGTTTGTGAGTTGTTATGGTGTTTGGTTAATTGTTTGTAAATTGTTACTTGTGTTTGATCATGATTTAAACCATACGTTCTTGGTGTCATTAGCAATTGAGATATCAACGGAAGAATTAGGGTTAAACATTAGTCAATTGAATATCCTGTAACAACCTTGCATTTTGTTAATCCAAGTACTTAGTTCCCTTTTATCACAAACAAGTAAACAAACATGAACTATGTCTAGGTGGTTCTTTCTAGTAAGCATGAACATTAGTGTTGATTTAAACCTGAAATCTAAGATGATCGCTTTCGTTTAATTTGTTTACAAATCTCAATAGTTGTTTTGCAAGTGTTTTATTTTATTTTAGTTAATCTAAAAACTAAACAATCAAATCTGAATTTACTTTTATATAAATTTAGTTTAAATTTTGTTTTCTGTTATAGCTACTGGGTAACACATATTCCACAAACTCTTCGTGTTCGACACCCATTTACCACTATCTAATTAGTGTATTTGGTTTATTTTTGCGCGAGTCTTCGACCTCGTGTCAAATTTTGGCGCCGTTGCCGGGGAGTAGTGCGGAACGTGTGTTATTTTTGTAGTTTTTATTTAAATTGTTATTGTCAGTTTTACGCGGGTTGTGCTAGTGTGCAGGTATCTACAGGTATATGCATACAAGACGCTCTCAGTCTTCATCACCGTTAGCGTTTGATCCTGAAATCGAGAGAACCTTTCGTCAGAACTGGATTCTGCAAAGGGAAAACAAGGTAATTGGGTCGCCAAGTACAAAAAGTCAAACAACTGACACCACAATCATGGCTTCGGAACAAACTGTACCGCCGATGCCACCACCCATTAATTCACCAAACCCACCATCTACTGTACCCATTACCACCACCAATTCCACAAGTGAATGGACTTCAGCTGCGTTTAGCTTTCCGCCACCAGTTAACCTCCCACCCTTGACAAATTTCATGCCTATTCAAGGACAATCATCAAACTCACCGCAACAAACATCCTTCCAATCTCAACAAAATCCACGTTATCAACAACCACACACATTTACCCAAGACCCACCCATAACTCATATTCCATCGGGTCAAAGATCGGGCCCGCAATTGTTTGGTGGGCCACGGTATGGTGATGGTAATGAAGGGTATGAAGAGTTCAAAGAAGGATATTCAAGCGGGGGTTGATGGGAATCAGTTGAGGATTCAAGGGTAGTTTGGGTATGGATCCGAATTTCAACCGCTACAACAAGTGCAACAATGGGGTGGTCCGAATGTCAATCAAATACAACAACCACAACCATTGCAACAAGTTCCACAACAACCGCATTATCAACAACCTCAATTTCAACAACCAAATCTCAAACCGCAAGTTCAACAAAATATGCAACAAAGGCCCGTTTACCGACAAATGGGTCAACCAAGAGTACCATTGGGGGTACCAAGAAGACATGCAAGGGAAATGGTTAGGGGAATTGAAGCTCATTTTTGACCGGTCATCACCAACAACCCATCTCCGATGGTTATTCCTCAAAACCAAAATGGAAGAACGTTTGAGGTGAGAACTAATGCACTCCAAAGTTTACAAAAGTACAAGGGTCCTGCAACTGAAGAACCCTATTTTCATTTGGAGGCATATGACTCTATTTGCAACACGATTGGGGGTCAAGGTTTTACACCGGATGAGGTGAAATTAGTTTTATTTCAATTTTCGTTAGAGGATAAGGCGAAGAGATGGTTTTACACATTGTCATCCGCATCGATTTACACTTGGGCTGAAATGCAACAAAGGTTCTTAGAAGAGTTTTACACGGCCCAAAAGACTAATGATGCGAGACGAAGTTTGAGAAGCTTCCAACAATAATCGGGTGAGATGTTTCATGAAGCATTCGAGAGGTTTAATATGATGATCAAAAATTGTCCTCACCATGGTATAGCTCTTTGGGAATTGTTGAATGCTTTTCATGAGGGGTTAAATGCGGAAGATGAGAGGGACTTAATGTCAATCACAAATGGTACATTCAGTACCAATTATGAACAAGATGATTGGGCATTCTTGGAACAAATGTCAGTCACATCAAAGAGAAAGGCTCAAACTGCAAGAAGAGCAAGACCGGCAATTGGAAGACCGCAAGTTCATGCCGTGGAAGATGTGGGGGTACAAACTACTAATCAAAGAATTGATGTTTGTACCAATTGTAATGAGTTGGGTCATGGGGCTGATGTGTGTACGGTAGGACAAGTACAAGTCGAAGAGGTAAATGCACTTCAAGGTCAAGGGGGTGGTAATCAAAATTCCACATGAACTCAAACACTTACCACCCCGGGTTGAGAAATCATCCAAATTTCCGTTATGGAAATCAAGCAACTCAACTCAATCCGAATTTCCAAGGGACTTCTCAAACCACCTTTATCCCTCGTCAACAATACTTCAACCAAGGAAATCAAAGTCAATTTCAAGGAACGGGTGGTAATCAAGGTAGGTCTTCGGGCCAAAGTTTATCAAGTGGGAATGAAGTGATGGACATGCTAAAGATGATGCAGCAAGAAATGCAAAAGAGGATTCAGTTGGATGAAGCTCGTATACAAAAGGATGAAATTCGTTACAAGGCCATCCAATCATTGACAACTCAAATGGGCCAACTTGCAACCGAGGTATCTAACTTGAAGAAAAACAAAGGTCAACTCCCGAATGACACCAAGGTGAACCCTACTCACACTACTTCTCACAATGTGCCGATTAATCAGGTAAGTGTTTTAAGAAGTGGTAAGGAATTTAAAATCAATACCACACCGGAATTAGTTTAAGGTGTGGTAGAGGATGTGACGGGGGTAGAAAGTGAAGATGAACAGGCTTCACCCATTCAACCCCCTAAACCATCCACGTTTCCAACAAAGATTCAGGTCAAAATAAACTTTTAAACGATAAAAACAAGGAAGTGGTAGAGGTTCCAATTCCATTTCCTTCAGCTTTGATCGATCCGGGTAAGAAAAATGTGATTTTAAAACAGGGTCCTCAAAAAGAGGAGATGTGGGAGGTATTCAAATAGGTTAAAGTGAATTTACCTTTACTTGAAGCAATAAAACAAGTACCCGCTTATGAAAAATTTTAAAAGAATTATGCACTCAAAAGAGGCAACAAAAAGTGCCTAAACGGGTAGATTTAACCTAACGGGTAAGTGCGGTTTTAAAAGGAGACCTCCCTCCTAAGCTTTAAGATCCGGGAACACCCTTAATTAACATTCAAGTGGGTGATTTTCAAATGTTTAGGGCGTTATTGGATCTTGGAGCCAGAGTGAGTATTCTCCCGGGGGGTTTATATGACCAATACGACTTTGGTCCTTTGAAACGTGTGGAGACCACGGTTGTATTGGCCGATTTATCTCATAAACTTCCCCGTGGAATCGTACGGGATGTAATTGTAAAGGTAGAGGATTTTTATTATCCTGTGGATTTTTTGGTGTTGGATTATTCATCGGGTGACTCAAGTCAACAACAAAATGTTATCTTGGGTCGACCATTTTTGAACACGGCCATGCAATCATTGATTGTAGATATGGTACCGTTGACATGGCTTTTGGCAACCGGAAAATGCGTTTAAATGTTTTTACTAATGTTGCTAATTATTTGAGTGGTGAAGAACGTTTTATGGCAGATGTGGTGGATCATTGCAATCCTCATGAATATGATGAGGATTGTGTAGAGGCTTGTCTTTGTGATGATTCTGAACAAGTACACGTTTGTGCTTTGCGGATGGAGGAACAAAAATAGAATGCGCTAGCTCTACAAGAGGGAAGACCACCATGGACACAACAATGGGAGAGTTTGATAAAGGAAATCAATTCGGATACCAAACCATCTTTGGAGTGTCCACCAAAGGTGGAGTTGAAGGAGCTTCCGAGTCACTTGAAGTATGTGTTTTTAGGGGAGAATGAAACCCTCCCGGCTATCATTGCTTCGAATTTGGAGCAAGAGCAAGAGCGGGCATTAGTGAAGGTGTTGGAAACACACAAAGCCGCTATTGGATGGACGCTTGCAAATTTAAAAGGTATTAGTCCTTCTATTGTTATGCATAAAATAATTACAGATGAGGAGGCTAAACCAACAAGGGAGACTCAAAGGAGATTGAACCCGAATTTGCAGGAAGTGGTGAAAAAAGAGGTAATCAAATGGTTGGATGCGGGGATTATTTATCCCATTTCAGACAGCTCATGGGTGAGCCTGACACAGGTAGTGCCCAAGAAAGCCGGCATCCAGGTAATAAAAGATGATAAAGGTGACCAAATCGCCACCCGACCGGTAACCGGGTGGCGAGTGTGCATTGATTATAGAAAATTAAATACCGTCACCTCAAAAGACCATTTTCCATTACCATTCATTGATCAAATAATTGAAAAACTTTTGGGTCAAAAATATTATTGTTTTTTTTATGGGTATTCGGGTTATAATCAAATTGCAATTCATCCCGATGACCAACACAAAACCACTTTTACTTGTCCATATGGCACTTTTGCTTTTAGACGGATGCCATTTGGATTGTGTAATGCCCCGGCTACTTTTCAAAGATGCATGATGAGCATATTTTCAGACATGGTCGGGGATTCACTTGAGGTTTTTATGGATGACTTTTCTATTTTTGGTTCAACTTTTGAGTCTTGTCTCAATGATTTAGAAAAAGTTTAAAATGTTGTGTTGAGATAAACTTGGTGTTAAGTTGGGAGAAAAGTCATTTTATGGTACAAGAAGGTATTGTGTTGGGTCATGTGGTTTCAAGTAGGGGGGTGGAAATTGATCAAGCAAATATTAGAGTAATATCATCTTTGCCACCCCCGAAAAATTTCAAAAGGGTGAGATCGTTTTTGGGACATGTCGGGTTCTATAGGAGATTTATTAAAGGTTTTAGTGTAATTTCAAAACCTTTATGTAATCTTTTATTGAAGGATGTCCCCTTTGAATTTACTAATAGGTGTTTGCAAGCGTTTAACAGTTTGAAGGAAAAGTTAGTACAAGCACCAATCCTACAATCACCGGATTGGTCAAAGTCGTTCAAGATTATGTGTGATGCTAATGATAGCACGGTGGGAGCGGTTTTGGGTCAAAGAGTGGACAAAAAGCCGGTGGTGATCTATTATGCAAGCAAAACTTTATCCGAGGCACAATTGAATTACACCACCACCGAAAAGGAGTTGCTTGCGGTGGTGTATGCCTTAGATAAGTTTCGCTCGTATATTTTGGGAAGCAAAGTTGTGGTGTACTCGGATCATAGTGCGGTGCGTTATTTGATGGAAAATAAAGATGCGAAGCCACGTTTGATTCGATGGGTGTTATTATTACAAGAGTTCGATCTCGAAATTTGTGATAAGAAGGGTTGTAAGAATGTAGTTGCGGATCATTTGTCGCGAATTACCCTTGCGGGTGTTGATGATCCGAAAGAAATAAACGAGAAATTTCCGGATGAACAGTTGCTTGTTGTTTCAACCGCCCCGTGGTATGCTCATTATGTCAACTATTTGGCCACGGGGGCGATTCCAGAATTTTGGTCAAAGAAGAGAAGGCAACAATTCACAGCGGTTTGACGAGTTTTAAGGTTCATAAACGAATTTTAAAATTATTTTACAACCATTTTTAGCCACAAAACTTACCAACCACCTTCTCCTTCTTCACACACTCCTCTCTAAACCCTAATTTCATCATCTCTTTCTCTGAAATTAACCCCAAAATCCAAACTTGTTAACCATTTTGTGAGTAAATTCGTGAAAGGATTAACAATACAACCCTCATTCCCTCTCATTCTCAAGTGTTATCCCTTTTTTGAGGATTTGGATCCCGCAAATTTCAAAAATTTTTGGGGTTTCTTGTTTGCTTGTCAAAAATTACTTGTTTATCATCCTAAAGCATCAATCAAGGTATGTCTTTGTCAATTCTTTATACACATTGGACTAATTATTAAGATAGTATTGAATTGAGAAAACCCACTTGCTTGTTGGTTATAATGGTTACAATTATAGTTGTGGATAAGAAATAAATGCTTGAAATTGGTGATTTTCCATGAAAAAGTTGAAAAATTAAGTGTTTATTGAAGTTTTGTGATATTGGTTAATTAATTAACGAGTTTTTATCCACAACTATGGTAACAAGCAAGTGTGGGGATGGATATATTGAATTAATTTGGTTTGTTTTTGGGTGGTTTGTGTGTATAGATGGGAAGGACTTCGGATAAGGGAAAAGGAAAGGCAACATCTTCGAGTTGCCGGGCTACGCAAGCTAAGCGACAACGGTTGAGAGAGGAGCAAGAGCATGTGCAAGTAGAAATCCCAAAACCCGACTGGAGGGGTGGGGTATTATCGAGTTATGCTTTAGAATGGCAGCCAGAGTTATTTAAGGATAAGATGAGCGGTATAAGAGACAGGTTGGAAGGTTTTATGTGTGAGAAGGAAGTGACTGACTCAGGTCTTGAAGCATTTAGTGTGTTCGACAAGTTTGAAGAATTAGGTTGGGAAGCTGCTCTCCAGTGTTACTATGGAGAGAGCACGGTGTTATATGATAGGGAGATTGAGGAGTGGGTATCTATCTTGCGTTGCCCACCGTTTAAGAGAGGCTCAGACATGAAGTTGATTGGTACTGTGGGTGGAACGACAGTGGAGATGTCTTTTGAAACACTCAATCAAATTGCTTGGTTCGAAAGCAAGCCATCTAATTCGTATGTATATGCATCTGTCAGAGATCTGTTTGACCATCCTGACAAAAGTCCGCAATGGTATAATATATTATCGTCGGTATTGAAAGGGGGTAGATGTCACACCCCGATCCAGGGCCTAGAAGTGTGACCATCAGTTGGTACCTGTTTTGTAAATATATCAGAGTAGCGGGTTCATTTTAGCGGAAGACTTTAAATATTAAAATATTAATTTACATTATCAAAATTACTCGGGACTCAAACACCCGAGTTTCAGTTTTACAAAATCATAATATTAATTATACAAGGATTTATATTTATCAAAAATGAGCCATCTGTAGCGATCCTCTAATGACTCCCATCCTTGTATATCATCTATAGTCATCTAGTTACCTGCATAGGTGGAAAAAAACACGTCAGCTATATGCTGGTGAAACATTGATTCGATAAAACATTTATAACAGTCGTTAAATACAAATATAGTTTTCTGTTTCACAAACTCAGCAGGAACGCCTGTCCATTCCCGGGATTTGTACCACTTCCCTACACACACAATTCAAAGGTTCCCAGAGTATATAGCCCCTGTTCGGAGACAACTTTCCCCTAGGCTATATAACCCTGTTGGAGAACCGGTTATGACTGACTTGGTTTTGTCTGCCAATTATCAGTTATGTTTAGATCCAGACACATGTGTATTCGGTCTGAGTTGCTTTTTATTATCTATTTTGTATTATAACGATTTTAGAGATTTTATCTCATGCAAACATTTATCAGACTCTTTGTAATAAAACAACCTGTCTATTACAAGAGTAAAATCAGTTCAAAAAGTAAAAGGTTAACGTGTTCACCTCGTATATCAGTAAGAAATATCAACCTCCTTAACTTCAACATGCTATTAACCTATATTCATAATAGGTATGCATAATTATCTAGTTGGTATAATTCAGAAGACTTTAAGTCTGTTACAGTTTTCAGCAGACACGAGGTCTGATCAGCAGACTTGAAGTCTGATTCAGTTTCAGGAGACTCGAGGTCTGATCAGCAGACTTGAAGTCTGATTCAGTTTCAGCAGACTCGAGGTCTGATCAGCAGACTTAATGTCTGACCTAACCTTAGTATAGTTATAGTCGTTTTATGAAAATACTTTGAATTTACATATGACGTTTGGAATAGCACGCTTTGGCCTAATAAAGGATATCACGTTGGCAAACTTCTCCAGGTAAGCAAACGGGTCCCGCGGTTGATTGGGATTTGTACGAATTGCTTTCCTTAGGCAAGAAGATTCTACTAATGATACCCCCCTTCCAGTTACTACATGCCCGTCAAAATAATAGTTTTGATAACATTACTTCACGTGGAAGCAACGTCTTTGCTTTATAAAACATTACTTGAAAAATAATTACAGTTTAACGACTATAACCATAACCAGGTATTAATAACTATATATAACAGCCTTCCTTAACCCTAATCCTACCTTATCCGGTTAGGCAAGAACAAAAGAAGAGAAATTCAGCAGCAGTTCAGCTCGTATCTTGATTACGAGATCAGCAGTTCGTTAAACAGCGTAACGACACCCCGGTTCTTCACGAAAACAGCCCTCGACACCCTAGAACACCCTTGGCACGATTACCCAGGTTAATTGTGTGAAATGAAGGTGAAAATGGGATGAATAGGCTGTGTTCGTGCCTATTTATAGCCATTTTTGTGCATCTTCGCGATACGCGAAGATGTTTGCCTGATTATCTTCGCGATACGCGAAGTTGCTTAAGTCGGCGCCGCAATTCTGCATGTCAACCCCAGGCTGCCACGTGTCACCACGTCACTGGATTACGTTGAAATGTGTGCCAGCATCTTCGCGATACGCGAAGATGTTCTTCTTTGTATTTTCGCGATACGCGAAGGTGTAAAATTTCATTTTCAGTCCTTCTAATTCTGAATTTGACATTTTTAGCCCTTTAACTTCTAATCTTGTCATTTTTTGGCCCAGAACTAGATGGGGTATTTTCACGGTTTTACAGTAGAGGTACAGGGTCGAATTTTAAAAGAAAGGAGTTAAGGATTGAAGCGCAATTGTTGATGACAATATGTTTGTCCAATGTGGTACCCCGTCGGAGCGACATTTCTGTGGTGAGAAACAGTGATATGCCGGTTTTAGCCGCATTGATGACTGGCAAGCCGCGAATTTCCTTTCGCTACTTAGCCATGTTAAACATATGGATGAGTAGAGAGAGCAACAAGAGAAAGTTAATCCCGCACTGCCGATTGATCACGGCGATACTGAAGTTGCATAGCGGCATTCCAGCAGGCGCAATTGGGTTGAAGAAGATATTTACGGAACACAAGTTGGATGCGTTGGGTCCAGGTTGGATATATACCAAGAGCGAAAGATACCATCAGTCGAAGAACGGTAATAAGAAATGGAGAGTATTAAGGGAGGATGTTGAACAAGAAGTGGGTGAAGACCGGGAGGAAATAATGGATGTAGGAAGTGAAGATGAAGACATGGAGGTTGTTGGTGGTGATGAGAATGCGGGTGGTAGTGGATCCCGACAAAGGGGTTGGGACTATTCTTCGGGATACGCGTCATATGGAGACAATTGGGCCCACATGGGTTCGATAAATGAGGTGGTGGAGAGGCATCGGCCCTCCACTTTTGATAATTGGTCAAAGGACACCCGAGCACTTTTCGACCACCAAACTTTCATGGGAGCTTATCATGAACGAGCCGAGAAAGAGAGGCATGACCGTAACGAGATGTGGAACTGTGCTCACGCCTATGCGCGGGATCACGAATCAAACATGCGGTATATGGATAACCAAAATAGGAGAATGCACGAACAATGGCATGCAGGTGAAGAGGTCGTTCCAGATCCACCTTGTGTGGATTACACATCTTTGCCTCCATACGACGGCTCTGTGCGATACCCCGAGCCTCCATTGCATCACTCCATGTGGGTGGACCCGATGCAGTCAATGGCACCACCACCACCATCATCGGGAGAAGGCAGTAGCGGCGGAACTGGAGCTTTTAACTTTGGTGAATTTTCAGACTTTATGACCTCCATTTTTGGGCTGCCGCAACCGCCCTACTACTGATTGGACTTCATCATACCAGGTGCACTTTGTTTTGTATATTTTGTGTATATTGGTGTTTTTATGCTATGTTTTGTGTATTTGGGGGGTTGGGAGGAGAATGTTATGGTTATGACAATTGGTGGTGTTTTGTGTGTTTTATTTCCTAAAATCCATACATTGGGGACAATGTATCCCAAGTGTGGGGATGGGAAATTTTTCGTTAAATTTAAAAAAAAAACAATTGAAAGAAAAACACTGGAAAGTGGTAAGATTGGCGGGGCAAAGTTTTGGTCCCCTTTCATGGTCATAATTCCCCCAAAAATTAAGTTTGCTTAGCTATGTTAAAAATGTGGTCGAGTAGTATTCTAGGCAAGGTTAGCATGCTTTCGGTTTATCAAATCACATAACAGGCCCATAGTCACTTGGGTATTGGGAAAACAAAGAGCGGTGACGGAATGGTTATTCTCCGTTAGAACTTGTGCCATCAATGCACTTCGAGACCTTAGCTTGGCATAAATGCAAAAGTGATTGAGGCACTTAGGTTAAAACCTCGTCTCGGATGAGTGTGAGTGCGGGTTTTGGGGGTTGGGCCTCATAAATTACATATATGAGCGTGGGTAATGAGAGGGGCGGGGGGTTGATTCCTTTAGTAAACATATTTGGGCTTATTGTTCCTATTTAATGAACCCCGATGTATTTGTGAGACGATCCGGCCTGATAGGTTTCTTTGTAGTTGTAGTTGTTTTGATTCTAATCAATAGAGAGTAGTATTTAAGTGTTTATGCAAGTTATTATTTAAAAAAATGAAAAAAAAAATATGAAAAAAAGAGAAAAGTTGAAGCAATGTTTAAAGTCATGTGTATCAAGTTGATGATACAAGTCGCGTATATAGTAGTGTGTTCTTTTGTATATTTTAGTTTTGGTGTAACAAGCCGGGTCGGATCACTTGAGCCACTTTCAATATTCCCCATTCCATACCCTTACACCTAGCCCCATTAGACCTCTTGATTTGCGTTTGCGTTAAAGCACGAGTAGGTGGAGATTTGATGGTGGTACAAGCGTATGCGAGGAGAATCGAGTATGATTGTGATATTTGGAATGGTCACCGATAAATGAGTTAATGAGTGACGGTGTGTTATGTATAAGTAAAGATCGAAAGCATGTTAAGGTTGACTAGAATTCTATGTTTTAAAATATAATATCAAGTAAGCTAGTGCAAACCTCTAATTATGTGGGAATAGGGTATGACTCGGGACCTTAACTGAGCCGGTCTTGCGGTTTGTTTGGTGGTGTG
This sequence comes from Bidens hawaiensis, assembly GCF_021521415.1. Classification (NCBI taxonomy): domain Eukaryota; kingdom Viridiplantae; phylum Streptophyta; class Magnoliopsida; order Asterales; family Asteraceae; genus Bidens; species Bidens hawaiensis. The sequence continues at coordinate 697,550 of NW_027492105.1, read as the reverse complement.
TTTTGAAAGCAATTGTGGTTCAAGTGTTGCTTGAGGGCAAGCAATGAGTAAGTGTGGGGATGTGACGGGTGGATCATAGAGCCACCCTTAAGTGTAGTAATTTCAGTTAAATAATGTGCGTTTATGTTTAATTTCAAGGACTTGGATTACTACACTATATCATGTGATTGTAGGTTTAAAAAGCTAAAGGACGGCGTTACAAGACCATAGGCGAAAACGGTGAAGAAAAAGGAGCTGGAATGAGAAGATTATGAAGAAAACAAGAAAATCGGGAGCCAGCCCCACCGTAGCCCACGGTTCATACCGTGGACCATGGTCCATCTGAAGCAAAAGAAACAGATTGCACCATACCGTGGAAGAAGGTCAGGACCGTGGCCCATGGTCCGATCATAACAGCTGCCTAAATTTGCCTTTAATTGGCCGTTTTGGCTAACATTTTCATTATCTTTTGATCAAGAAACTTGAGATGACGAATTCTAGGAGTAAAGAACAATATTTGGTGATTGGTAATCATTGTTTTGTGTATTTTAATTCATTTGATGTTACATACAATTGATATTATGATGATTTCTCAAACCATGAGTGGCTAATTCCTCTTGGTGATCATCTTGGATGTAGGGTCTAATTGATACACTATGTTATGCTTTGAATTCTAGAATAATGACTTTGCAATGTTTGTGAGTTGTTATGGTGTTTGGTTAATTTTTTGTAAATTGTTGCTTGTGTTTGATCATGATTTAAACCATACGTTCTTGGTGTCATTAGCAATTGAGATATCATGGGAAGAATTAGGGTTAAACATTAGTCAATTGATTATCAGGTAACAACCTTGCATTTTGTTAATCCAAGTACTTAGTTCCCTTTTATCACAAACAAGTAAACAAACATGAACTATGTCTAGGTGGTTCTTTCTAGTAAGCATGAACATTAGTGTTGATTTAAACCTAAAATCTAAGATGATCGCTTTCGTCTAATTTTTTTACAAATCTCAATAGTTGTTTTGCAAGTGTTTTATTTTATTTTAGTTAATCTAAAAACCAAACAATCAAATCTGAATTTACTTTTATATAATTTTAGTTTAAATTTTGTTTTCTGTTATAGCTACTAGGTAACACATATTCCATAAACTCTTCGTGTTCGACACCCATTTACCACTATCTAATTAGTGTATTTGGTTTATTTTTGCGCGAGTCTTCGACCTCGTGTCAGCAAGCAAGAGTAACGCACAATCGGGACCGTGTTTTTGGGAGGCGGTCACAATAAAATCTCATGGAATCTTACAAAGACCGGCGTACCACAAAAACAATTCTTTAAACGAAAAGTGGAGAGACATGGGAAGAAAGCTAGCGTGGTTTAACATTATTTACATCAACACCAACGAGAATCAAAAAGGTGACACCAGCGACTCCGATGTGTACAAGTTGGCTAACAAGCGATATGCTACCAAACATAAACACGTCTTTCCATACCTGGGTGTTTGGGAAATTGCTCAGTTTTGTCCGAAGTGGCATCTAGTCCCGAATGAGGTTGAGAAGGTGAAGAGGACTAAATCGTCCGAAAGTACAGACTTTAGCACGAGTGGCTCGAATGCTCATTGAAGCATCGACCATAATTCCAACAATTTTGTGGTTGAAGGTCCGGTTGAACCGGAACAACGATTAGGAGGGACAAAGCCGAGGCAGGATCTTCATCTAAAATAACCGGGTCGCTCGAGGATCTAAAATTGCATTTTATAAAGGGGAAATTTGCAACTTTTAGAGAATTGCAATTTGAGAAGATGCGATTGAAGGAACAACAAGTGGAATAGCAATTGAAGATCGAACGCGAGAAGGTTCGGTTAATGGAGAAACAAAAAGAAGAAGACGACATCAGGAAGGATTTCTATATTACAACACGAAAAATCGATCACCTTACCGGAGCCGAACTAGAAGTGGCGAAAATAATGAAGAAAAAATTTGCCCAGAAATACGCCGTAGCAACAACGGATTAGTTCTTTTTTAAGTTTATGATTTGTATTTTTTTTTATGTATTCGTTTCCACTCGTTTTTAATTCGTTTACAATTTATTAAATATAATTATTGAAAACTATTAAATATATATTGAAATAAAAAATAAAAAGAAAAGCAAAAAATGAGAATGATGGATAATAAACCATACCTCATATAAAAATATGTTGAGTGATGGAGAAAAGGCTGATTTAGCGCTGATGTGACGAATGATTGAGAATGATGATAATGAACCATACCGCATGGCCTAAGTAGCAAGTTAATATTACTCGAAACCAACATGATTACTGGAATTTGATGATAAACTAAAGATCGGTAGCAACTTAGAATTGCGGTAGCAACTTAGGATTGCAGTAGCATCTTAGATGAAGTAGCTATCGATGTGGTAGCATTTTCTGCTTTGGTATCATCTTGTAAATTCATAAGGAACTTAGAAATTCGATAACAATAGATTTGCTACTTAATGGAGCTCATGATACCAATGTAAGTGTGATGGTTACACCCTAATTGTCATAATTATTTATGAAAGACAAAATAGTAAAACTGGTCCTTTATGTTAGCACACTTTTTCATCAGACATCCTTTGGCGAAAGAAACGGCAGAAAACATTATTTATGTTTAAAATCTTTATCACATCACGTCCTTTAACACTAACTCCATTAATTTTCTCGTTAAATATGGTCAAATGAACCACACTTTGGGGCAATAGTGTCTTTTCTCATCCATTTCCCCTTATTTAATAAAAAAACATATGTAAAATTTCAAAAATAAAATAATAAAAAAACAAAAAAAAAACTCATTTCTTCTTTCTTTCTGTGCAATCTCTCTGTGAATTGTGAAGAGTTTATTGAAGCAAAACACCACCACTTTGTGGCCACCAGTCCACCACCACCACCGCCGTCGGGTTACCACCACTACCACCGCCTAAGACCACTACTAAATAACCCACCCCGACCTAAAACTTCTCTGGAAATCACAATCTCTGCAACCAATACTATATTCCCCCGCCCCAACCTCCGGCAACTACCACCACCATCATCTCCACAACCATCAGCATCTGTCTCTCCACCATCTCAACCTGTTTCAGATCTGAGAACGAGTGATTTAAAAAGGGGTTTCAGATCTGAGAATGGGGTTTCAGATCTGATACTTCCTTGGGTTGAAAAGGTGATGAAATTTGGGGAAAATTATAAATTAGGATTTTATTAAACAAGATTGTTGGATAGGTGAAGAAGGAGACACAATGGCTGTTTTGACAGTGACAGCCGTAGTGGTGGTGGTGACGATAGTGTCAGTGAGGAGAGGAGGTTTGGGGTGGGTGGGGGTTGATCTGCGAGGTAAAGTGGTGCTTGTTGGTGATAAGTGGTGTTGGGAGAGGATTAAGATAAGGTAGTGGTTACGGCAGGTGATGGTAATTATTTGGTTGGTGATTGTTGTGATTGAGATGGAGATGGAGATGGAGATGGAGATGGAGATGGAGAGGGGAGGGAGAGAGAGAGAGAGAGTGTGTGTGTGTGTGTGTTGTGTGTGTGTGTGTTTTATATGTTTTTAATTTTTTAGTTTTAATTATTAACTTGTTTATAAAATTACAAACATATCCTCATGTGCCTAGCACATGACCGGATTTAAAAAAAAAAATTAACAGGGTTAGTGTCAAATGACGTAACGTGATAGAGTTTTTAAGCATAAAGGATGTTTTTTGTCATTTTTTTTTTGCCAAAATGCATCCAACGAAAAAGCGTGTAAAGATAAATGACTAGTTTTTCTATTTTGTCTTTATGAAATATTGTGATGTTTCACCTCAACCATTGTAATGGTTCAAAACCTATATAAATGATTTATTCGATCTAGATTCAATATAAAATTGATTCTAACTTCACTAAATATAACTTCTTGTTCCTCAATAGAAAATTTTGCTCTTATCCAACTGTTGATTTCATGTATAAGCGAAATATTTTAATTTAAAAGTAAACTACAACTATTCATTAAGATATCCATAATAATTTGAAATTAACACGTATAGTTTCCTAATGTTAAAAGAAGATATTGTACTAAATCAAAAATAATATAAAATTTTATACTAAATTAATTAATTAGTAACTCTGTTTTCTATTTTCCATTGAGACATTTTTTTCAAAGGGGGTGATCTATTTTGAACACTTTTAGCCACTTAATTGGATTTTTTCAAATCAACCCAATATATTTTTTTGTTCCATAAGCTTGTTTTTCTTTTCCACGACATTGATTTATGTATATTAATCTTCTTTTCCAATTTGTAAAATTTCGCATATTTACATGTGAAAGGTGGTTAGTGAATTTAACATCAACTTATTTTAGTTAGTTTGAATTTAGTTAATATTAAAGGGTGATAAGAATAGAAAGTGGTAAGAGTTAAAAAGGTGATAGAATAAACTTGATTTACTTGAAACCAAATTTAAAAAAAAAGGTGGGGGTGATGCAATTGTATGCACCGGAAATTACACTTTACTTTGATACCAAGTCAAGCTCTTAGGGTGTGTTTGGTACGACGCAATAAAATGTGGATACAATTGAATAGACGAGGGACTAAAATAAACAAGAGAATGAAATGAACCATTACCATTCATTTGCCGGTGATGTAGGAACAAATTCCGGCGAGCATTTAACAACCTCCAAAACATGTTTTAACCCCAATAAGGATCATAACACATTTCTCCACTAACGTAAATCAATAATCAACTATAATAATATGCAATAACATCGTTTAATCAAGCGAATTAAAACCCAACAGCTAGATAAATAATAACAACGCAATAACGACTAATTATCATCCAACAGTGCAATTGAGGTTATTAATAGACCCTCCATCATCTTCTAAACACGCTCATAACATACAATTACACTGAAATTCCCTCTAGATATTATTAATTCCGTCCAATAATCGTTTTTTCGGCGAGTCCCCGTTCACCATTATCAAGGATCTTTTCGGGTAAATATTATATGCATTGAGATCGTTTCCTCCTGTTTAGTAAAACCCCTAACCTAATTTAATCAAATAAGAATAATGCTTTGTTTATATAAACTCAATCCTCATTTCATTTTTTTTAATACAACACCAAAACCCTCTCATTCTCTTAACCTCGTTTCATTTCTATTTTTTTTTTAAATCACAACCAAGATTCATCCATGTAACCCTTCAAACTTCGGTTTTGCCCAATTGTCATCCCGACAACCTAACTCAAATAATACCGATTCGAATAATCCACAACCGAACAACACCCAACCGATGCAACCGAACCCTCAACACCCGTAACCGGTCGGTATTAATTTTGACACCAACATAATGACATACATGCGTATGTTAGGTGATGCGGTTCCTAACCTAAGCATGATGGCCGGTGTTCACAACTCCAGTATGATGACCGGTGTTCAAAACCCTAACATGATGACCCATGGATACTTAAAATGAATGAGATTATAGATTAGACAAGGGAAAATTAAGCTATAATTGAATATTAACTTCACATATAATCCTCAATACTTTACTTTATTAGAAGAGTAAGATTTTATATGTTATGAAGTTTATACTTAAATTTATAAGAAATTATAGTGTTGCTATTTATTTATAATAACGATTATATGTATATCATGTATCATATTTTAATTTGATATATATGGGTCAGGTATAGGGTACATGATTTTACAACCAGGTCTGAGACAGAGATTAGCATTACTCGACCCAAACCCAACCAATTTTGTCATACCTATATGAAACGTATTACAAATTTAAGTTAAATATATTGACTTATAAATATTATTATCATATTATTATTATTAATTTGCAACTTCTGAGTTGTACTGAATGCTGCTTTTGTTGTACATATGGTTATCCCTTTGAAGTTGTGCATCCATCAGCTATACAATCTACTGCATGTTTTGTAAGTTTAGTTTTTATTTGTTTCTTTACACGTGCCTTTCTTATAGCATACGTTTCACTTACTTTTACACATGTCTTCCCCCACCCACAGGTTAATCACTCTGCACTACGCTAACAATCTAACCTCATATGGTGGTTCTATCTCTCATCATAAGACAGTGATTTTTCAATCGCCACAACGGAGATCCCGCTACAGATCGTCATGCCTCGACGGCGTACCTTTTTATCTCTCTACTTGGGTTACGACAACCAGATATCAAAAGTTAAATTGATCTTCGTCGTTTCTTGAAGCCACTGTCTGCTACAAATCCCCAACCGCACTGCTGTTGCCGACTCCGATTTTGGGAACCTAGGTGGCCATGGAGTCTCCCTTCTTCGTTTACAGTATCGTCAAGGTCCCTAATTTATTTATAAATTTATTGATAAGTGTCGAAGCATGAAATGAATCTGACCTGATCCATGACGATATTTCCACGGATTTTCGAGATGAACGAACCACGTCTTGATCTTCTTCTCCGGTTGCTTGAGACCTGCAATGGTTTTTCGGGGGTGTGGAGGTGACTGCTAAGAAATCTCAAAGATCTCTTGTTTACAGACACAAAAAAATGGTGGTGGCTCTTATTGAGCATGACCCTTTAATAAGGAGGTGGAGACCTCCTTATATAGAGAGCCTCATGGCCACCATCATGGTACCCAAATGGGCCTAGCCCAGTTAGGGTTACCTCCACAAAACCCTCTCAGCCCAATAACATTGTATTAGTCCATATAATAAAATAAGCCAAACATAATAAATTTAGGGTCGTAAAACCGGGTTTAGTACCATACCCCTACAATAAGGGTTTCAGTTTTAGACAAATTGTGACTTGACATCCTATTTTATGTAATATCTTTTGTAGAATCTGGTGAAGACCAATGTCGGAATCGTTGGTAATTTTCTCTATATAACTTGACTTGATATCTTATTTTATTCCTTTTGTATGTAGTTATGGTTCTCTGTCATCATAAGTAATTGTGTAACTATGTTTGATGGATAAACCATTGTTATTTATAGTTGGTTCACTTTGTGAGAGCTTCGGAAGCAATTGTCATTCAAGAAAACTATGATATCTCGGTGAGCATTTTATTTTTATTATACATGTGTATTAAACAATATGTTAACAAAAAACTTTTTTTGTTAATCCAAGTGTTCACCAGGCAATGAACGTAGATGACATGGACAACGTGGCAGTTGACATTTCTAATTCTTTTAGTTAATGTTATGGCTTTCAATTCAGAGGCATAGATACTTTAAATGTGCAACATCTAATTTATATGTTTGTGGTAAAAAAAATTCAAATTTCACCGTGATTAAACATGTACATAATAGAATTACCATTGATTATTTCGAGTTAATTGTTGGAACAAAACTCCATGATTGGAAATATTGCAGTTTTCCTTTCACCGAGCTTCATAGGAGGGATAAAACTGAACCCGAAGCTTAAGACATAGAGGATGGCGATGAAGATGATGGGATGCAGATGAGCCAAATGCGGTATGGTGAATGAGGAGTCAATGAAGAAGTCAAAGAGGAGACATTTTAAATGTTCTTATGAAATGGCAATGGAGTCACGCCCGGGGCAACACAGATATAGGGTTGGTGTTTTGACTCCTGATCCGCAAGTGTTAGAGTTCATAAGATTTTATTTACTCTCTGCAGGAAACCTTATAGAGTAGGACTATCTAATTTATTTCATCCACATTTGCAATTTCAATTATTATACAAATTAGGCGTCATGTTTAGCCTTGGTTTCTATTGATAAATATTGTTTAGCCTTGGTTTCTATTGATAAATATATTTGTTCACTCCTTTAATGGGCAAAGTCTGATTTCATGAGTAGGTGATAAAAGGTTGTGAGAGAGATGTGAAGAACTAAAGTAGTGTGCCTTTGGTTAGGTAAATGCCTTTTGTTGTTTACTTTTTATGAAAACTTACTCTCATTGTCATTTTGTCCTTATATGTCATGAATTTTATACACAAAATGGCAGCAGTAGCACTAAAAGTCAAGTGCATTTTTTATTTTTTATATGTTCAAATTTTGATTTTATGGATTGGCAGTAGAGATTATTTCTCATCTAAAGAAGGAAAAAAAGATGTTCTTGAAGGAATGAGGAGTCTCATACTTTATATTGATGGCATTTCGAACACCCAAGTAATAAATGGCACCAGGTACTGCTCCTTTCTTTTCTATTAAACACATTGTTAATGTTCAATACTTCTATGATAGCCATCTCTAACAAAAATATCACTTGATAAATGTACAGATGATGATGACAACTGCAAAACGGCAGATGATTTCCAAGTGAAGAGGTCCATAATCTATTTTAATGATAAAAAAGCACACAACAAAAACAAGTGAAAGTGAAAAGAAACTGAATTTGTACAAGACTTTAGGTTAGGCAATAGGCACCCACTTTTGCGGGCTTTATAGTAATGTAAAAGCTGTTGAAACTGGGCATTACACATCTTAGGCTGAGGGGTGTGGGGGGCGTGAGAGGGGGCGCGAGTGGGGGCGCCAGCCAATAATATTGTGACGTGTGGCAGAGAGAGAAACTTGATAAGATGGGTGTTGGTTGTGGTGCTCGCGCCCCGGGCCATGGTGTGGAGGGGCGCGAGAGGGGGCGCGAGCGGTTTTTTTTTTATTTTTTTATAAATGTATTAAAAAAACGAATTATTATAAAAACTCATAAATTATTTAAAAAAACACAATAAAACATTTAATTCGAAACAGTTTGTTTCCCGCGAACCCATTCTGTTTCGAACGATCACAAAACACATGCAGCCATGAATAATAATAATAATAATAATAATAATAATAATAATAAAGCAACCTCATAAATCATAATTTTAACTTCTCTCTCACTCCAACCCCTTTATTATTATTATGATATTATCTCTCACCGACTGCTACCCACTGAATCATAGATCTCCGGCTACAATACCCAGTTATCCGATCACCGGTCAGCCAGGTCAGTCACTTTTCCGGACAGTATTGCCAACATCATAAAATTTTTTTTTTTTAATAAACAAAGAGCCCAACTGCTCTATTTACGCATTCCCATGCCGTTCACGAGCGCTACCCCTCTTGTGCCTGCCTCTTTTTCCGCGCTCGCGCCCCTCTCGCGCCTCGGTGGTGTGGTGCTCGCGCCCCGGGGCGCGAGCGGCTGACCTCACGCGCCCTTTCTCGCGCTCCACACCCCTCAGCCTTAACTACTCCCGCGTTGCGGCGGGTCTAAATACCACTTAAATTTCAAAAGTGAAATTAACTTTTAGCTGTCCATTCTTGATTATTCTTATTTACTGATTTTATATTCTAATATGAAGTTAAATATATAAAACCAAATTTGTTAACAGTGAATGAACAACACATACATAAAAAAAAACAAAAACAAAATTTACAAAAGGTTCATGTTAGTAAGAGCAATCAATTATTTACATTGTTATTAAGGGGGTGTTTGGGTAAGCTTTTAAAACTGTTTTTTTGTTTATTTATTTTTTAAAAAATAAAAGCAACTTTTTGAAAAGCTTTAATTTAAAGTTTTTGGAGAAGCTTTGTCAAACAAATTATGTTTTTCAACAAGCAAATAAGCAAGTTTTTAAAAGAAACACCCCCTAAGTCGATCACAAGGTTAATCATATTCATAAAAGAAAAAAAAACATCAACCTAAAACACAACACCATTTTAAGTGCTTTAGATATTAACACGATGAGTCAAGTTAGAGTTGAAGATTATTCAGCCTGTGAAGCCATCAATCTAACATGATTTGCATCTGGTTAATCAAGTCCTGGATCGATAATCAAACACCAAAATAAATGACTAACTCTCGTTTATATTAATCAGAAAATCTCACTCTAAAAACTTATTACAACTCTCAAACCCTAACTCGATTTAACTCTTGATGAACCCTAACTCGGTTGCACCAACTTCACTTTCTATAATGTTAAACCATAACTCAGTTTATATGGACTAACCAAACTTGCTAGCCAAGACACTACCAAATATATAAAACCCTAATAACTCTTGGTCTGGACCTTACACTCGGGCCAAACAACAATTGTGCCAACAATCACCCCCTCAATTGTTGTATCCGACTCACCCAACTCACCCCCTAATTTCCTACTCGAAATTGGCGGATCTTCAACTTCACGCTTGTCATCAGTATCTTGATTCTCCCTAGGCTTTTCTTGATCTCTTGCAATGTTCTTTGGGCTCCACTTTGCTTGAAGTAACACTTGCTTCGTTTGATCATTACTCGTCTTCCCTTGGGCTTGAATCACTTTCTTGACCACGTGTTTAGTTTCTTGAACACTCTTCTTTGGACTTTGAATTTTGGAACTTGGATCTGTGATTGGAATCTGACTCGTACCTAGCTTGTCTTCTTTCAGTCCAATACTTTGAAGATCCCGACCTGCAAAATTCTTCATTCCAATAATAGCTTGTTTACCGGGACTTGCTATCTTGAGGCTAATCTTGTATAATCGGTCCTCGGTCCTTGTCACCTTCATCAAAAGCTTGCCTGTATCATCTTTAATGGTTAGCAAATCATGTTTCATGTGAATCTCGCATCCACCTTCCGTTGCCTGACCAAGACTTATAATATTGCACTGTAGGCTAGGGATGTAGTAGACATCTGTCAACAGGCGCCGCTCCCCCGTTTTCCCTTCAATTAAGACCGACCCTTTTCCCCGAATATCAATACAAGATTCATCTCCGAACTTCACCATTCCCTTTTCTTGTTCATTCAATTCATAAAAGTACGCTTTATTACCCGTCATGTGATTTGATGTTCCGTTGTCGAGATACCAAACATCTTTCTCCATCAGCACGGTTTCGAAACGCTTTGGAATCACACCGTCTTCATTTAGTAAAACTGCCTTTTGATCACCTTTTATCATAAACAAAGATGGATCAAAATCATCAATTTTGTTCAAATTAGATTCTTCCTTTTTCTTCATACGTTCCGGGCACATAGCCATAAAGTGACCAAACCCATCACAACGGTAACACTGAACTTGTGATCTATCCTTTCTTCCTAGTTGACGATCATTGGTTCTTCTTTGTCCCTTATGACTTGACCCACGATCTTGACCACCTCGGTTTTCGCAACCATCTTGGTCCTCATCGTCTTGGTCTTGACCTTCGGTTTCAAGGCCTCTTCCACGCCCATGTGAACTCGGCTAACCCTTACCTTGGCTACCGGACTGATCATACGACTTCCCTTTATAACCACATTCCGATCGATTGAAAAGTAACTGACCTTGTGAATTTGAAGCGCGCTCTCTCCCTTGTAGACGTTCCTCAAATGCCTTAAGTCTTCCAATAGCATCTTCAAACATCAAACTATCGAGATCAACACTTTGCTCGATTGAGGCTACGAGTGGAAAGTACTTATCTGGAACCGCATCCAGCAACTTCTTCACCAAGACATCTTGCTTGAACACGTAACCTAGACTCGTTGCCTTTGAAACCATACTTGTTATTTTTCCTGCAAACTGGTCAACAGTCTCGTTTTCTGCCATCTTGAGTTTCTCAAATTCACTTTTCAACGTTAGCAGTCGAGCCTTTTGAACTCGCTCGGCCCCAACATACCGTGCTTTTAAAGCCGTCCATATATCTCGGGTATTCTTGTATTGAGAAATCTGAAGAAGAATGTCACCATCCACCACTTGAAACAAAAACGATCTTGCCGTTTTATTCTTCTTCTCATCAATAACCGCACCCTCTTTCAGTTGAACAACTTCCCATAGGTCTTGATCATCCAATATCGCTTCCACTACAATCGCCCATGTGATGTAATTAGTTCCATTCAGCTTTGGAACCTGTAACGAAACCACACCCCCCCCCCACTCGCTTTGGGTTGGATTACCGGTCTTTCTTCGTCACCTGCCATTGACGTCGAACCCTCTTTGCTCCACTTTTTTTTGGAAAAATTAAAGCCAAACAGTCTGAACAACTTTTCAGAACCGAGCACGCTTGCTCGCAGAATAAATCAAACCTTGGTTAAAACCTAACTAGTTAAACCCGTGTAAAAAATAAACTTTGAATTAAACCGTCTTGTTCAACCCAAAATAAAAACCCAACAATAATTGTTAAACCAACTTGTTTGACACAAAAGAACTCAACTAAGAAAGAAAATAAAAACTAAGTTGGGAGTTTTACTTAGATTTTCGAATTCCCCACAACACAGAAACAATATTGCTTCAATGAAAATTATTCTACTTTTTTTCTTTTCGTAACATGTGTTGAATCCCCTGCTAACTTTTGCGACACCTCATATATGCTCTAATCACAAAAGAAAACAATCAATCACATAAATTAAAAACCCAATAAAATACCGTTCGCTGCCTCCGAACCGAACAATAAAGAATGGCGATATCTTCCAGTCACCAAATCTCGGCCTGTCACCGACCCTTTCTTTATCGTCGACCCTCGCCTCCGGAACCGAGTTTTGACTTCTGATCACAGGTATAAACTCACCTGAAAATAGTTAAGGCCTTCTAAAACAGCCTGTAACACCCCGGCTTAAGCGGAAACGCCCGAGTGATGATGTACAGATTGCTCAAACACACGTGGCACTATTAAGTGACCATAATAACATTAATTCATTAAATAGCCAAGTACACAAGTTCAATCAAGTAAACAATACGAGTTTAAATCAAAGATAAACAATAATCAAAACAAATGTCTCGTTTATTAAATAACCTAGGTATTCTAAGTGTCTTCTAGTCCTTCATCCTCTAATCACGGTACCTGTAACATATGTATAAAATATGGTCAGCTATAAATATAGCTAGTGAGTTTCCACAGTTTAAATACGTACATAAAAACCATACAATTCATAGACATGTGATAAACGAGCAAGTAAGTCCTTTCCAGTTGGTACAACCAACGTACTTGGATAATCGCGCAAGTAAGGTCCTTTCCAATTGGTAACAACCAACGTACTTGGATAATGAGACCCTTTTCCACTCGATACAAATGGACCGGAGTGCAAAGGGGGGCGTATGATCATACTCAATGAGACTTCCCAATCGTGCAAGTAATATTCGTGCAAGTAATACAAGTAACACACAAGTCCATATACGAATTGTAGTTTTGTAATAGAAGAAATAATACTTGAATTTTTATAAGGATACATATGCTACCCCAAAACATTAAAACCTTAAAAAGGGGTGGTGAAAAACTAACCTTAGTAATTGAAATGAAAAAGGAATAAGAATAACTTGAAGGCGTCAAAGGAAACCGAAGCGATCAATCCGTACGAACTATAAATAAGAATAAACACGACTTTTAACGGCTATTCTAACGGGATTTTAAAGTTGATTAATTGCACGAATAATTTTTAGAATTTAGTTATTATTTTATAATTTTATTACGAATCTTATGGCTCTTTGATTATTATATTATTATTCATGTTTTAACGGCAATTTGGTTATTAGTACGATTTAAGCACTTTAATGGCGAGAAAACAAAGTTTATATGTTCAAAAAGCTTGAACTATTAATTATAAGTTATAACTATATTTATTGTGTTGACTAAACGATTTCTAGAAATTTAAAGTTTACGTTACGTTTATTAAACGATTTTTAATAACGACTAACAAAACCGAGAAACTTGATTTTTACATATAAAATGGTGAGATATATTTTATAATAAATTTACATAATTTTTATTTAATTTAAAAAGGTTTTTATAAATTTTTTATGATTTTTTTAATGATTAAAAAGATAAAATAGTTATTAATAAACTGTTATTATATTATAAAAAATAATGTAACTAACCCGGGTTTCGAACCCGGGTCTGGGTGGTATATGTTCAGTGTGTTCAGCTGCTATAGACTGAATATTCGTTAAGACCTTGGTTGTAAATATACATATATAGTATTACAGTTTAATGGTTTTATTTAATATTAATAATAATAATAATAAACAGATCATCAGAAAAAAAAGAATGAAATAGCGCTTGACCTGGGTTTCGAACACGGGTTTGTTGGATACATGTTACGTAGTTAACCAGTTGGACTGTGAGTCATATTCGTTTTACATCTGAAAAACATTATATATATAATAATGAAAATTCATCTTCTTCCTTTATCAAGAACATAAACCCTAATTTTATCAATTGGGGTTTCTGTTCTATGTTTGTTCAAATTAGTTTAGGGTTATTGTTTATTGGTTCATCAACAATAATAAGCATATAACAATTACCTTTATACGTTTTGGTTTGGCCGAGATTAAGTTTGCCGGAAAAGTTAACCAAGAAACTCCCAATTACAGAAACTCAGTGTATTAGAGGGGGATTAAGAGAAGTGAGCGAGTTCTAATGAAGGTTAGGGTCCTATTTATACTAGTGGAAGGAGCGTCTACGCGTTAATTCCAAGGATTTGATTAACGAAAAATCCTGCGGGGATCGCGGGTTTAATTCACGCGGCTACAGGTTGTTATAACAAAATTAATGAGTTGGTTAATGTTTTACGACGACGGAGAAACGTTTTTATATAACTATTTTGTGAAAAATATAGGTTTTACGGTGGTTTGGCCGTCGCCGGCGCCGCCACCGGCGGCCGGCCGGAAAAACGGGGCAAGGAGGGGGGGTGGGTAGGGTTTTGTTATAATATTATAATTTAAATAGAGTTTATAGTTTTAGCCCCTAAACTTTCAAGAACCTTTAAATGATAATATAAATACCTTGTCAAAATATCAAAATAGATTAAGTTTTTATGATCAATAATAACACGTTAAAAAGGTGAAATTTCATATAAAATAAAGTATCAACCTGAATAAGGTAACATTGACATTAAGAATAACAAAGTGAATAGTCGAAACCTCAAGATTGAGAGTAACAAGGTAAAACATTAGACTCAAATTGATGAAACATTAAGATCAAGAATAACAAGATGGTTCGATGAAACATTGAGCGAGAAAAGAATCAAACAAATAACCAAAACAATTCATGTAAAGTAAATATAAAATGAACACGTGTGTTATACTAGATAGCTATAATCATATTCCTGGTTATAATTAAACTAATCCCTTAGAGGTAACCGGAATAGATAGCTAAAGGTAGAAATATGGTTTCTATTAGATAACTATGCACATAACCATGTTCATAGACCCAACTTCCACTAAACGATTATGTTCATGGGAAATCGGTCATAGACCGTGAGATTGAGGTACAAAAGTAAACCAATTCAACAATACGACTATGTATTATAAATGACGCATGTATTTGTGTGTTTCGCGCTTGAGAGTAAACATGAACGAAAATAGGTCAACAATCGACAAATGACCAAACTCAAATATAAATTTCATAACAACTTTCAAAGAAATTAGATACATAGAATTATTTTGATTATATCCAAAAATAAAAAAAAAATCATGAAGAAGAAGTTAAAGAAAAAAAAACAAAATGCAACTTGCAATACTTGTCTTCTCAAAGGTAGGTGGGTTGAGGTATGGAGGTTAGGGTGAGGGGCGGTGCCATGATTTCTTAACCGAAACACGTTGGTGGTGATGAAGGGGGTGGGGGATAAAAATGATTTTTAAGATTCATTTTAATTTGTGAAAATCGGTTGCAAAACATGGTGATTTATAATTCAAAGTTAATTAATTTTTTTTTTCTTTATGATAAATAAAAGTCCTGAATTAGTGCTAAGGCTTGCGAAACTTTATGAATTTTTTTTTTTTTTGATGAAAAGTAAAGGTTTCCCTTTTGGCGGCGTACTATGAAAACTTTAGAAAGGATCGTCAAATAAAATGACTCATTTTGATAGAAATAATATATTAGCGTAATGGGCTTAGGACTTGTTTGAAACAAAAAATTTTTTGAACCTTGGAAAATATTATATATAATAATAATAATGACAATAATGGTAATAATAATAATAATAGTAGTAGTAGTAGTAGTAGTGATGATAATAATAATAACATTAATAATAGTAATGGTATGACGATAATAATAATAATAATAATAATAATAATAATAAATCATTTGATTTGACTTAGAGTCTTTTTGAAGAAAATCAACTGATTAGATAATTAGCTATTTAAAATAATCGAGAATTTAAAGTTATAAGTGTAGGGTGTTCATAAAAAAATGAAGCGGAGAAACATGCATGGTTTAAAAAAATAGGTATGTTTGACGAGTATGAAGGGCCTAAGTATTGGTGCAAGTCTAAGAGTGAGCTTCATGTGGCCAGGGAACGCGGTTTAGGGTATTGCATGGCAGAAATAAGTTGGGCCTTCCTAAGCATAGTTGGTATGTTTGGGTCACTACAATGGTACTAGGGTCGCAACATGAGCATATGGTAAAACATAAGGTGTGGTAAATGGTTGGGTAAAGGGTCGTGGGAAGCATTTCGATATTGAGAGGCGATTGAGTGGTGACGCATAAACGAGACAAGCAAAGATTGTGTTTCCGTGTTGGGCTTTTTTTTTTAATGGTTGGGTTGGCTTTGGGTATCGTGGATTTGTGTTGGGTTTTAGATTGGTTAGGGCATAGATTTGGTGTTTGTGCTTATTGTTGTGGTTGGTGTTTATGAGTTTTGATGCATTTGGGTCAGCATGATCGGGATCACGACGGCCTATTGCTTGAAAATATGGGTTGTCACTTTGTGGGTTAAGTTTCGAAGGCGACGTCGAGGAAAACGAGAAGACATGCTGCGAAGCGGAAATGATTTGCGTGACATGGAACGTAAATATGAAATTTTGAATTACTAAACAACAGAAACACTATATGAAACATTCCTGAAATCAGAATTACTCTATATAAATAATTAAATAAAATTACACTAAAAAAATTTGAATTCAAGATTCAGATGTCCATGACCTATCATGGGTTTTCGGATTTCAATAAGAATTTCATAACTAATCAAATGAAAACTATATCAAATTTGAAATCGGAATCCATAAACCACCATAGATTTTCGTATCCCAATACAAACTTAAAATAAATAGTGAAATTGAATTGAAAATCGAGTGTTCCTGTATCACCATGATTTTTCGAATTTTCAGTTAAACCAAAATAATAATCAAATACCTGAATAAGGAAAACGAACTTAAACTCAACTATTCATGTATAACCACAAATTTTTGAATTTCTTATTAAATCCAAAATAATAAATGAATATATAACTAAAGAAAACGAACTGAAAACTCGACTATTCATGTATCACCATGACTTTTCGAATTTTCAATTAAAACCATAATAATAAATGAATATATAACTAAAGAAAACGAATTGAAAACTCGACTATTCATGTATCACTATGACTTTTCGAATTTTCAATTAAAACCATAATAATAAGTGAATATATAACTAAAGAAAACGAATTGAAAGCTCGACTATTCATGTATCACTATGACTTTTCGAATTTTCAATTAAAACCATAATATAAACAATTGAGTATTTGGAATCACACGTTGTATGAATTATCATAACTTATATGTTCCAATAAAAATAAAAAAGCGTAATCAAAATGAACCAAAAGCTGGTTATTCGTGTATCACCACGACTTGTCAGACTTTTAGTTAAAATACACAAATAAAAAATGTGAAATCAAATCGAACCAAAAGCTGGTTATTCGTGTATCACCACGACTTGTCAGACTTTTAGTTAAAATACATAAATAAAAAAATGTGAAATCAAATCGAACCACAAGCTAGTTATTCGTGTATCACCACGACTTGTCAGACTTTTAGCTAAAACTCATTGTAAAACATTGAGGGTCGGAGTCACACGTCGCATGAACCACCATGACTTGTGTGACATCCTTAGGAGTGTAACCATATTCTTTTCACAAAGAGAACATGGTCACGTTTGAAAGCATAAAGTTGTGATTCGTATGGCGTTTATTGTGGTATACTTTGGCTTAATAGGTTTCGTGCCCTTTCCGAACTCTCCAGGTAAGCAACCGGGTCCGCGTCTGATTGGATTTGTACGCATTGCTTATCTTTAGGTTTCAATAACCTTGGTGTCAAGAGTTCAGAAAATAAGCACGTCCCCCTTACACTTTACTACATACCCGGCACGCAGAACCATCTTTAAAAAGAGGAAATATCAGAAAACCGAAATAAAATCGATTGAAAGAAATGTTTTGAAAATATTTGTTTTAGGCCTAAGCCTTGGAGTTTGTATGTGAATATGTGTACAGGCAACATTATAAAATATTATAAATATAAATTCAAGCGTATGAATGAACTTTAAATATAAGTGCGGGCACATAGCACATAGAGTATACATGCAATTGGGGCACTAAAAATAAACTATAACTATACTAGGTCGTTACGTCTAACCACCTATCTTATAGTCACGGCTCTGATACCAATCTGTAACACCCCGTCTTTAAACGGAATACGCCCGGGTGCAACGTACAGATCACTCATAAGCTCGTAACACTATTAATAGTGACAATATATTTATTTTATTCCATAATATCGCAAGTACACAAATAGTTTCATAATGAGACAAACAACACTACATCTAAATGAAACAAATATTATTCATTGAAATAATCCTAAGGTATAACTAGTTTTCTTGTCCTGGCACTTCATCGTATCAACCTGCAGCACGTTAAAATAATATATTTTGTCAACAACACATGTTGGTGAGTTTTCATAAGTTTTTGCGTATATAGATATATATAAAATGCGCGATTCAACGATCGTCATGCAATAAATATTCAGACATAATGTAAATGAAATCAAATAGTGTCGTCCTCCCGTTCATTTAGCCGAAGCTGTAGAAGTCGGGGAAATGAGAACCACCTTACCTAAACAACCGAAGTCGTAACGTTAGACACGCAGGTATGTCCCGTCGGACCCTCCCACTATATGTATGCATTTGCGTTTGCGTAACTTTCACCATAAAAACAGTAAACACGTTGCACATAATTCACATATATAATCATAAACAATATGCAAGAATAATATTAACATGTACGATAAATGTGAATCGGTTTGTAAACAAGCGCATAACTAACAAAATAAAAACTTGTGACATGCTACACCCCAAAAATATTAAAAGCGGTAAAAAGGGGTTAAGAAAAACTCACATGTTAAATAAGCAATAATGAGTAAATAAGCGAAGATGTCTTTAAGCGAGTGAACCGACAGGGTTCGGTTCAATAAGTGACCATAGATAAATAGATAACTGTGATCAAAATAAGGTTGAGGAAAGATAAGAAATAGATGGCCGACATGTTCGGTTTATAATTCTTAAACGAAAAGTTTGTTAAAAATATATTTTTGTTCTATTTTTATAAGTTAAATGAAATAGGTTAGTTATTTGATTTTTAATCAATTTATTTTAGTTTTAGAAAAAAAAATAAAAATACAGGTTATAATAATTATTAGTTAATTTTAATGATTTCAGCTCGTTTCCGAGCCGAATATTATTTAATAAAACAAGTTTAACGAGTGGTTCATGTTTTTGGTTGGACGTGAACTCGGTTTGATTCGGGTTTATATCTAACATGCTTGAAATGATAAGATGTTGTGACATGTTGGATACGCCGCTGGTACATCCTATATATAAGTGCCCTTGCCGTACATCCATTTGTGGCGTTTTTCAGGTCATTCAAAGATCAGTGTTATTAATTTATTTAGTTATCGATATTATTTTTCATATGTATATAAAATTTGTTAAAACTTTTAACAACTCCATGTATTAGTTGTTTTTTTTTAATTATTTTTAATTAATTTTGGGACGAAATGTCTAAAAGTTGTGAATTCTGTGACATTCGTCATTTTTCAAAAACCCGAAAACCCGAACCATTTTAAAATTTTGATATTTTCGGATTAGTAATAAAATCTCCGCATTTATTGAGTATTAATTGTGTTATTTAATTATAATTATTGGTATTCTTCAAGACGGGTCAACTGTCTTCTTCTCATCCTCTCTAAATTTCCGCCATTTGACTCGTTTTTCCAAGTCTTGGATGAACCTAGACTATTTTTTTATTGATAATTAAATTCCCCCTTCATCAAATTTGGTCAAAACTCATTAATTTGGTGATTAATATTGCTTAAGACTAGCCTTATGACTAGCTTATGCAATTAATCACTTCAACCTTGTTATTAACGATTTGAAGCCTATATAAAGGCTCTCATATTCTACAAATCATTCACCACAACACTTTACACTTTCAATTGTGTTATTGCTTTTCAAATTGTGCAAAAATCCAAGTTTCAAGTTCTCCTTTCTTCTTTGATATTCCATCCTTGGGTAATTATTGTCTTATTTATATACAACATATCATGTGATCATCATCATGTTGTCACTCTAAATTAACAACCGTGGTTGTGTTTTCACTATCACTCGTCGGCACGTTAATGTTCGGTTAAAAATAAGTTTTATGCTAAAAACTAACTTTTGCAAAACTAATAAACAAGACTAAGAATTTCCAACATGTCACAACATCTTATCATTTCAAGCATGTTAGATATAAACCCGAATCAAACCGAGTTCACGTCCAACAAAAAACATGAACCACTCGTTAAACTTGTTTTATTAAATAATATTCAGAGCCGTGACTATAAGATAGGTGGTTAGACGTAACGACCTAGTATAGTTATAGTTTAATTTTAGTGCCCCAATTGCATGTATACTCTATGTGCTATGTGCCCGCACTTATATTTAAAGTTCATTCATATGCTTGAATTTATATTTATAATATTTTATAACGTCGCCTGTACACATATTCACACACAAATTCCAAGGCTTAGGCCTAAAACAAATATTTTCAAAACAATTTTTCAATCGATCTGTAACACCCCGGCTTAAGCGGAAACGCCCGAGTGTGACGTACAGATTGCTCAAACACACGTGGCACTATTAAGTGACCATAATAACATTAATTCATTAAATAGCCAAGTACACAAGTTCAATCAAGTAAACAATACGAGTTTAAATCAAAGATAAACAATAATCAAAACAAATGTCTCGTTTATTAAATAACCTAGGTATTTCTAAGTGTCTTCTAGTCCTTCATCCTCTAATCACGGTACCTGTAACATATGTATAAAATATGGTCAGCTATAAATATAGCTAGTGAGTTTCCACAGTTTAAATACGTACATAAAAACCATACAATTCATAGACATGTGGTAAACGAGCAAGTAAGTCCTTTCCAGTTGGTACAACCAACGTACTTGGATAATCGCGCAAGTAAGGTCCTTTCCAATTGGTAACAACCAACGTACTTGGATAATGAGGCCATTTTCCACTCGATACAAATGGACCGGAGTGCAAAGGGGGGCGTATGATCATACTTAATGAGGCTTCCCAATCGTGCAAGTAATATTCGTGCAAGTAATACAAGTAACACACAAGTCCATATACGAATTGTAGTTTTGTAATAGAAGAAATAATACTTGAATTTTTATAAGGATACATATGCTACCCCAAAACATTAAAACCTTAAAAAGGGGTGGTGAAAAACTAACCTTAGTAATTGAAATGAAAAAGAAATAAGAATAACTTGAAGGCGTCAAAGGAAACCGAAGCGATCAATCCGTACGAACTATAAATAAGAATAAACACGACTTTTAACGGCTATTCTAACGGGATTTTAAAGTTGATTAATTGCACGAATAATTTTTAGAATTTAGTTATTATTTTATAATTTTATTACGAATCTTATGGCTCTTTGATTATTATATTATTATTCATGTTTTAACGGCAATTTGGTTATTAGTACGATTTAAGCACTTTAATGGCGAGAAAACAAAGTTTATATGTTCGAAAAGCTTGAACTATTAATTATAAGTTATAACTATATTTATTGTGTTGACTAAACGATTTCTAGAAATTTAAAGTTTACGTTACGTTTATTAAACGATTTTTAATAACGACTAACAAAAACGAGAAACTTGATTTTTACATATAAAATGGTGAGATATATTTTATAATAAATTTGCATAATTTTTATTTAATTTAAAAAGGTTTTTATAAATTTTTTATGATTTTTTTAATGATTAAAAAGATAAAATAGTTATTAATAAATTGTTATTATATTATAAAAAATAATGTAACTAACCCGGGTTTCGAACCCGGGTCTGGGTGGTATATGTTCAGTGTGTTCAGCTGCTATAGACTGAATATTCGTTAAGACCTTGGTTGTAAATATACATATATAGTATTACAGTTTAATGGTTTTATTTAATATTAATAATAATAATAATAAACAGATCATCAGAAAAAAAAAGAATGAAATAGCGCTTGACCCGGGTTTCGAACCCGGGTCTGTTGGATACATGTTACGTAGTTAACCAGTTGGACTGTGAGTCATATTCGTTTTACATCTGAAAAACATTATATATATGTAATAATGAAAATTCATCTTCTTCCTTTATCAAGAATATAAATCCTAATTTTATCAATTGGGGTTTCTGTTCTATGTTTGTTCAAATTAGTTTAGGGTTATTGTTTATTGGTTCATCGACAATAATAAGCATATAACAATTACCTTTATAGGTTTTGGTTTGGCCGAGATTAAGTTTGCCGGAAAAGTTAACCAAGAAACTCCCAATTACAGAAACTCGGTGTATTAGAGGGGGATTAAGAGGAGTGAGCGAGTTCTAATGAAGGTTAGGGTCCTATTTATACTAGTGGAAGGAGCGTCTACGCGTTAATTCCAAGGATTTGATTAACGAAAAATCCTGCGGGGATCGCGGGTTTAATTCACGCGGCTACAGGTTGTTATAACAAAATTAATGAGTTGGTTAATGTTTTACGACGACGGAGAAACGTTTTTATATAACTATTTTGTAAAAAATATAGGTTTTACGGTGGTTTGGCCGTCGCCGGCGCCGCCACCGGCGGCCGGCCGGAGAAACGGGGCAAGGAGGGGGGCGGGTAGGGTTTTGTAATAATATTATAATTTAAATAGAGTTTACAGTTTTAGCCCCTAAACTTTCAAGAACCATTAAATGATAATATAAATACCTTCTAAGTTAAATAAAGTTTTCAAGTTTCACACTCTTAACCCTAAACTTAATAATCGAATTAAATAGTGTTCGGTTTTTGGATTATTTACGCGTTTATTCGTACGTTAAGGCTCAGGAATTTATAAACAATTGAATAACAACGAACAAAGAATAATGAACATTAAATGTCGAGAATCACTTTATTAAAATATTTAATACATCGAAACGACCCAACGGGTCGGGTTTACAAATACGAAAACGAATCGAAAATTGACGAATGTCACACAGCCCCCGACAGAAAACCAACTTGTTTCTGAATTGTCGCCGCACAAATAACCTCCTCACTGCCTGCTGCCGATAATCACTTACAATCCGATCGGCGACTCGATTATCGATTTCTTGAACTTGGCTCTTATACCAATTCAAGTCCCGGATCGATAATCAAACACCAAAGTAAACGACTAACTCTCGTTTATATTAATCAGAAAATCTCACTCTAAAAACTGATTACAACTCTCAAACCCTAACTCGGTTTAACTCTTGATGAACCCTAACTCGGTTGCACCAACTTCACTTTCTATAATGTTAAACCATAACTCGGTTTATATAGACTAACCAAACTTGCTAGCCAAGACATTACCAAATATATAACTCTTGGTCTGGGTCTTACACTCGGACCAAACAACAATTGTGCCAAAAGTACCCATTTAGGGATAAGCTAATTCGTTATTTCTTTACTACGTTAACCGTGGAAAACAAAATTCAAAATATTTACATCAAATCCAGTATATTTTGCTTCTCTCCAAAGTAAATAACATTATAATAATAAACCATGCGTCAATCATGGATAATATTTTTCTAAAGACATATAGGTTGACACTTGACTACATAAAACAAAAGGAAAACGAAGATAATACAAGCAGACGACATGTCGGGTCTCCATTCCCCAACCAATTATGCATGATCACACACGACAATATGAACGTGTAAATCGGTTTCTTGTGAACAAATCACCTCCTACTGTTCCTCACAATAGCCGAAACCGAGAACCAAACGAGCATTAAGAGTGTAACCGATGCTAGAAGTGACACAGCTCCCGCAGATGCAAGATGGTGACAAAATGTATCAAATATATGGCAGATCTTCATCCAACGGACATGAGGGTTACCTTTGAGTGCTTCATATGCTACTCCTCCTCCAGCTCCTGTTGCTGATGCTGAGATCGATAACATCAACTGCCACACAATATTATTACCATATATTTATTCAGTTTCATAGGGTTTAGTAACATGCCCTATTGGAATGGAATTAATTATTGAAATGTTCTTTAATTAT
The DNA here is from genome assembly GCF_021521415.1 of Bidens hawaiensis. NCBI lineage: Eukaryota > Viridiplantae > Streptophyta > Magnoliopsida > Asterales > Asteraceae > Bidens > Bidens hawaiensis. The sequence continues at coordinate 673,330 of NW_027492105.1, read as the reverse complement.
ATGTGGTTTGCGGTACAAGGAAATAGTGGCGGAGCCAGGAACTTTTTTCCATGGGTTCGGAATTTTTTGATCCTTAATTTTTATCTGGTGTCAAAGTTTTCGGGCCCGAATGGATCGGGTCGAGTCGATCATTCAGTTAGATAAATAAAATGTAATATCACTATCATAACAAAAATATATCGTTAGCATTCAATAAATACAAGGTCATTAAATAAAAAGATATTGCGTATTATAATTGTTCCTTACGTGTTTTTATGTTTTAAAAATATCTTCAATCGCGACTTTGAAAAGACTTCATTCTTAAAATAACAAATACAATACAAGCATCATTCATATAATCGTCACCAAAATGATTACGCAAATATGACTTCACATGCTTCATTAAAGAAAAAACATTTCTCAAACGATAGACCAACAGGTATTGTTGTTGGCGATGGTTGAAACCTTGAGGCGAATGGCAAAGGCGATGAAAGAGTGGCCATCTGGTCAAAAGAAAGAAACTGATCGGTTGCTGAGTTGATGGCCGATGTTTTTATTTGTTTATTTATATATTTTTTATTTAGGTATTATGTTTAAGAATGTTAATTGGGCTGGACTTATTGATCCATTCTATAAGTATTTTGGGCATTTTATTAATCTATATATGAGGTAATAGGGTATTATCGGCCCATTTATAATGTTTGTTAATAATTTTTATAGTTTTTTTAAAAGCTTTTTATATTTTATAAAAAGAATATTCGTTACTATAAAATATAACTAAACTTTTTATGATCAATGGGTTCGAATATACTTTTTAAAACGATATTGGGTTCGCTCGCCAAAAAAGAATGGGTTCGTTCGTTAATTCAACACTACAGGTTATATATATAACCGAAAAAGAACCGGGTTCGGCCGAACCCGGTGATGAAAGTGTGGCTCCACCACTGCAAGGAAGAAGTCTTGGAATGAAAATAAAGTTAATTAGAGTGTTGTGGATAACTATAAAGTTTGGATTAATTATGTTAATTGTTTTTATTATTTTATTAGAGTCCTAGTTATAGTCTGAAATGGTTTTTGTTTAGCTATATATACGAGTCATGATAAGGGTTGTAAACTTGTAATAGTTTTGAGTTATTTTCTTGATTAATAGAATTGGAGAGTTTATTCCAAAATTAAACGTTTTACTAAAATATGTTAATATCAATTCACAACCATAATGCCATGGTTCAAGATCTTACAGTATCGAGTAGCACAAAATGTAATTGCTGGTTTGTTGAGCTTGGTTCGTGCTTCTTTAGCGATGAATATGATAAGTACCCGGTGATTATGCTATACAAGCCAACAGTGGAGTAGCCTGCTACAAAGTACCTATATGTCAAACACGTAATTAACCATTTAGGGTAACAAGAATGATATTAATAAGTTATTGCGTTAATACGTGAATATGTGATATAATAAATATATAGATAGGTATGTTTACAAATGTAGGAGTTACTTACGTGAAAGATGCTAAGTGAGTGAACTTTGCATCCACGCCTATTGTCGTGTTGGGTGAAACACGTATGGTTGCGGTTTGTTTAGAAGTGACCATGGCAACGATCGAGACAAAGCAAAATACGAACAGGAAGAGCCTTAAGGTTACATCAGCCCTCCCAGGGTTCTTGACAGCAACCCAGTCGTTACCAGAGACATACCTGGTTAATTTTGATGACCACCCTATCTGTGTCTCTGTGGTGGCTTGTTGAGGAGCTCCGGTTTCGAGTGATGCCATGACTAGTGGGAAGTAGAGGGCAGAAAATTAGAATTGAAGGGGTTTAAGAGGAAGTGGTTTGGATTATCATGGCATTCCATCCAAATATATAGACGATGGATATTTGTTTGTTTGTTAATGTTTCTAAGGATTACATGTTACCTTTTTATAAACTTTTTGGATTTATTTTGAGTTACGGGTAGTTTTGTGCTTGTAGGCATTTATTGAAAATCTTTTTACGTTGAAAGTTTTTGTACAAATAGGTGGCCAAACTCATGCAAAAGCTAAACTGAGACAAAAGCTGACGAAGAATCTGAATATGGGAAACGAACTCCAAATTGATTTTTCTACTTTTAGTTAATTCATTAAATGGTTCAAGTACCGAGAGAAAAATAAAAAGGATAAGAAAGATTTATAGAAAAAAAAAATCATTTTTAAATTTAATAAAAAGTAAAAAAAAAAAGCAAACACAAAAATGTTTTCACCGTCTTTCTCATTCTAAAAAACGACACAATGTTAAGGGAAAAAGATCATTGTGTCTTTTTGTTTATGATTGTGTTTTGTGTTTATTTTCGTCATTGATTATGTTTTTTTCTTGACATTGTGTCTTTTTTTTCTTAATATTGTGTTATATTACTCAACATTGTGTTATATTTTGTTAGTCATTATGTTATATTTTACGATCTATTGTGTCTTTTTTAATTATCATTGTGTTTTTGTCTATTTTTGTTATTGTGTTTTTTCATTGTGTTGTTTTAACGGGAAAGACAGGGGGAACATTTTTAATTTTTTTAATTTTTTTTCTTTATATTTTGATTTATGATTTTTTATTATTTTTTAGAGGTTTTTGTGTGGTCACAAATCCTTCTCACACTTCTCATTTTTGTATTCCTTTGTATTTTAACTTTTCCCTTCATTTAATATAGAGTTTGATTTTATAACTTACCTTTTGTAATGTTTTTAAGGGTTGGGTTCAAATAAAAAGTTTTAGGTAGTGTTTGGTATGTTGGAATGGAATTAACCATTGAGAAGAAATTAAAAAAAGTGTGTTTGGTTGATCAATTGAACGGAATAACCCATTACCTAGTCCATTCCATTCTCCCTAAAACACCTCAATTTCATTCCATCTATCCCATGTTTCTTTTTCATTTCATCCTCTTTTTCACCCTACATTACATCCACCACCACTATTGATATGCTAAAAGTAGTCAAATGATTATTAACTAAAATTACGCTAATCTAGATATTAAGTAATAATTCTAGACTCTTAACTTAACTAAAACTACTAACCAGCAAGTGAACCGGTCGACTCTAGTACAGCTAAGTAAGTCCGGATGTCGAACCCACGAGACTCTTTTAATTACGTAAACTAACTAATTAGACTAAACTACAGGCACAGCTATTTGTTTGTTTGTTTTAAAGGGGGTTTTTATTAAAATACTAAATTCAAACTATTATTAAAAACTAATTAATTAAAATAAGTAATTTAAACGAAAGACAATTTAGTTGATTTTAAATCATATGATAATGAAAAACTACCTAGGCTAAAATCTCATAAGTTTCAGTTGTTAATTTACTAGGAAAATATTTAGTTATGGAACTGGGATCGTAAAATAGATGCTTAAAAGAAAACCCGAAGAGGACCCGTGACCCTTCTCAAGAAGACACCTATGGGCTTTTAATAAGTTTTAACGCACACCAGTATTAAAAGTCAAGTTTACATACGATTACCTAATTAGTTATGAACAAGTTCCTTTATACGAAATCCTACCTTACAGCGCGAAAATCAAAGGCAGTCTAATATGTTCAATTGACTCGGTAGACAAAATTAACCAATCAAACCTAGACGGACTCCTTACGAAGAACTAAATCTAGCTAGCTTGATTAACAAAGACCTATCAATAATCTACCACCTTACAGCTATTTAGATTATCAGTACACTTCGGTTTATTTGATTAAATAATATTATTTCTATGATCTTATTCGAACTCAATAATAAAATAGTCAAAAACACAAAATAGATTACCTAATAGAAACATATCATATGACAGACAATAATCAAGACAACTATGGAATAATACATCTCAATTAAGCAATCCTAAGCACACATATGCATCAATTAAAAATAATCAAACCTTTTACTTCGTTCATAAAACCATAACGTAAAATAAATCCCAAATCAAAATCAAACGTCAACAAAGGTTCATCATGTGCCTAGGCAGTCTATAATGTTTAGCCTATCATAAAAAAATCAAATAACACAAACTTAAAAGAAATCATGATGAAAAAATAATGTAAACGGAAGAAAATAGGTGATTCGTAGTCTTCGTTTTTGATCGAGGAGCACTTCACCGGCTGATTCCTTGCCTTCAAACCCTTAAAAAACTCCTCACTTGAGCTCCCAAATACGTCCAAATTGGCTCTGGTTCGTAGGGTATGCTTAGGGTTAATTTTAGGGGTGTTTATATAGGATTCTGGGCCCAAAACAGGTAAAATTCGCGAAAGTTTTGGAAATCTGGGCTCCCCACGCCGCGTGACGAGGGGGTGCCATTCTCGTCGTGCAGCGCCCCGGCAAAAATAGGGGGCCGGTCTGACCGGTCCGGTTCAATTCTGATGCGGTCCGGTTCGTTTCCTGATCCTCCGGTTCTTCGGTTTAGCTCATTTTTCGCTTTTTCAACCACAATCAGCCTCCGAAACCTACATTATTCAAATATGTTAGTAATATACAAATTCTAATAAAAATCAAACAAAAACTAATAAAATATTATGTAAAGTATACAAGGGAATTATATATATTTAACATTATATCAACCATCAACACCCACCACCAACCACCATCATCATCGTCGCCGCCACCCACTACCACCAACCACCACCATCACCGCTGCCGCCACCCGCCACCACCATCGCCAACCACCGTGGTCGTTACCATCGCCATCACTACTAGCCGCCATCCGTCCGCCACCGCCATCAACCATTGCCTCCGCTCCTCGTTGCCACTGCCATAACCAACCACCATCATCACCGACGCCGCCACCCACTACCGCCAACCACCACCATCGCGCGCCACCTATAGCTACCATAGCTTCCGTCGTTGCCGCCACCACCACAATCACCGCCACCAACTACCACCACTACCTATCTCCAACCATCATTATCTCCCACCGCCCACCACCACCCGCCACCGCCAGCCATCATCACCGCTCACCACCGCCAATGCCATGACCGTCACCTACCTCCACCACCGCCACTCACTACCATTTTTTTGTCTTTTTAACGGACATTTCATTAATGCCCGTCAAATATGTTTTTTATGGATGTTATGTTTTGCTTATATGGTTTTCTTGTTTCAAGTATGTTATGGATTTATCGTCTTTTGTTTCAAGTATGTTATGGATTTGTGTTTTTTTGTTTCAAATATGATATGGATTATCTATTAATTAAGACTTTTATGCTCGTTATGAATATTTTGGTTTCGTTGCACATGTGTTATTCATTGTGTCTTTAAACAGGTCCCTTAACAGGTCTTTAAGCAGGTTCTTGTTCGTGTTTGGAAAAAATGGCACAATTAGTTATCGTGTCGTGTTCGTGTTTAGCACAACAGGTTATCGTGTCTTATCCGCCATGTTAAGACAGTCCTAATTTTGACCCACCTCCTACATCTCAAAAATCGCCATTTCACCATCCACCACCGTCGCTCCACCACCTTCTCCGACCACCACAGTTTCATATTTAAAGCTTTTCGGAAAAACCGTCTGATTAAAGACCGATGGAATATAGATTGCTTGAAAAATGCCAGATTAAAGACCGCCAGATCTACAACTTGCCGGAAATGGATTGTACGAAAAGGATGACACTGCTCCTGAAATACAGACGTCTACCGCCATGAAGATTCGGCATATTCAAATATCTAGAGGCACGAATGGACTTGACGATAGGCCTTTTTTTTTTGTTTTTTGCTGGATTCAATTGATGAATTAGGCATATCACCATGGAACATTTGTTTGCTACAATTTTATAAATTGACTTTGAAAGCTCAAAGAGCAATTATAAAAGCAAAAGTGAGCATTATATGGAGATTGGGATTATCATGAATTAAGAGTCTAAGAGCATTTTGATCTCTCCTATTATTTTCAAATCCAAAATTACACTAATAATTATTATATTTTTTTCTCTCATATTCAATTAAATAATATTTTTCTACACATTTATCATTACATTTTCTCTTTCCCCTACTCACAACCACTTTCAACAAATATTAAAAAATTATAGGTGTTGAACAGTAACTTTTCAAATATAAAGAAAAATCATTGCATTTTTTCTCTCATCTACTCATAACACCCAAAACCGCTCCCTATATTATAAAAATCTACCTAACAAAAAATGAGAGATGGGATGTGAATGCTCTAAGTTAAAATGACGATTGGGAGAGGAAGATCTAAAGTGAGAGAAACATCTTAAAACACAATAGATGGAAAGATGGAAAGTTGTGTAATAATCTAATCTAACTAATATATTAAAGCAACACAATTTTGTCCACATGTCCTTCACCTAAGTTGTCCACATAGGCTTCCATTTCATCACCCTTCCATAAATCTATTTTCCACATATTCAAAATAAAATTTTAATCATTGATATTGACTTTTATATTTTTGTAACTTATTAATGTAATTATGATATTAATTATTTTAATTATTGTTAGAATTATAAAACTTATTAAATTTACTAGGTTTAAATTGTTTATCGTTTCTTCTTTAAAAGGCACATGCTTCGTTCAAAAATTATAACACTCCCCATCGTTTGTAACCAGATTCTTCGCCTCATCTATAACCGGTTCCTCATGATTTGTCGGTTTCATAATCCAAACAACATCAAATATGTTTATCGTTTGCAATTATCAGGTTTATATTTTAGTGTTTAATCGATTTTTGTGAAAAACAACATCAACTTGATTCACTGTTATTGGATTTAGGGTTTAACTGCATGATTTTTTATACTAACGAGTCATGGATTTGATATTTAATCTATTCCTATTAATCGATTTATGTTTTAATCTATTTAGGGTTTAAAGGTATGATTTTTTTTAAAATTATCGGTTAATCGATATGATGTTTAATATGTTTGTTACTTAAAATTATGTTTATATATTGTGATTTTTTGTTCCTAATACGCTTTTTTCTGTAACATCCCGAAATTTCCAAGTAATATTAATTATGTTACTTAATAATAGAGAGAAAGTTTACCCAGGTTATCGGGAAATAAATAAAAGAGTAGGAGTTGGTATGGGTCGGGCTAGTGTCAGGTAATGGACGTTGGTTATGGATTTGGATTAATTGAGATGGGTTAAATGAGAATGGGATTTCAGGGATATAAATACCCCCAAAATCCCAAAAATATCTTCATTTACATCTATTTCTTCACACACTCAAAACACACACATTCTAACCGATCAAGATTCGAAGCCGAGACCCGAGATTTTGTTGATAGATCTGAGTTGGTAAGGTAAGAACAAATCCAACAAAGCTAATATTACTGAAAATGGTTAGGATTGGATGGGTTAACCGGACCCGAAACCCAAACTGCCCAAATCGGACCCCTAAAACGTCGATTTTAGGCCGATTTGATGGTTGGGATTTGTAGGCGCCGATCATACGATTCCGTGGGTACCAAAATCGAGTTATTTGGCTAAGAAACGAAGGATTTATGGGCAAACAGATCTGCAGCACGATAACTTCGCCTGCAAGATTAAGTTCGCCTGATGAACTTCGCCTTCAAGCGTAACTTCGCCTTCAAGCGTAACTTCGCCTAAGGATAACTTCGCCTACGGCCAAGTTCGCCTAAGGATAACTTCGCCTGAAGCCAAGTTCGCCTAAGGATAACTTCGCCTGAAGCCAAGTTCGCCTAAGGTTTAACTTCGCCTGAAGCCAAGTTCGCCTAAGGATAACTTCGCCTGAAGCCAAGTTCGCCTAAGGTTTAACTTCGCCTGAAGCCAAGTTCGCCCGAGGTTTAACTTCGCCTAAAGTGAAGTTCGTTTAGAAAATAAATTAAAACCTAATGAAAAATGTGTTAAAACAGTTAATGTAAATAAAATTTTTCCAAGCTGACCTGGCAGCTCGACCCCAGCCAGGGGCTCTGCCCCTTGGACCCTGCTAGGGGCTGCCGCCCCTAGACCCCGCTGCCAGGGGCGCTGCCCCCGGACCCCCGTTCGTTGTGGGTAGTAGTTAAAACTGGAAAGATGATATGAGTAGTGATAGTTGTTTGGTACGTGTACTTGTTATACAATCAGCCGTGCACAGCTGAAGAAAGGGATTACGATTAACGGTGAACGTAACCGTGTCCAGGTGAGTTTCTAGCCCCATTCCTTGTTATGTTTTCGGGGCTGTGTGCATACTCGATGTGTTGTTAATACATTTATCCTAAGTGATAAGTGTATGTCATATGTGATATGTGTGATAGATATGAATGATTGCTTGTCGGTACGCGAACGATCTTCGGATATTGCGCGTACTGTCAGGTTAAAAATAAAGGTACGAATATTATATATCGAAGATGTATGAATGTTTCAAATGAATACTTGTCGGGGCGTGAACGATCTTCGGATATTGCACGTGTCGACAAGGGGTATGGTTGTTAAATGAATGAGGTAAAGAATGCCTAGAGTGTTCTTATGTTATAATGTAAGTATGTGTGTATGGGTACACGAATGGCATGTGAGTTCTACGTTCGACATAGTAAGTTAGGATGGCAAATCCCTCTAGCTTCTGTCGGACATAGACTCGGCTGGTAATGGCGTAGTTAAGGACTGCGAGCCTTATACGTGAAGTAGATGATATATGTAAACGTAGATAAGGACTGCGAACCTTATACGTAATGTAGATAGGCGTCAGCATAGGAAAGGACTGTGAACCTTATACGTGCTGTATTTGTAGCATAGGGGAGGACTGCGAACCTCGTACGTGCTATGAGTTAGGTTGCAAGATAGGGAAGGACTGCGAACCTTGTACGTGTTGTGAATGTATGTCAGCATAGGAAAGAGCTGTGAACCTTATACGTGCTGGTTTTGTAGCATAGGAGAGGACTGCGAACCTCGTACGTGCTATGAGTTAGGTTGCAACATAGGGAAGGACTGCGAACCTTGTACGTGTTGTGAATGTATGTCAGCATAGGAAAGGGCTGTGAACCTTATACGTGCTGGGTTTGTAGCATAGGGGAGGACTGCGAACCTCGTACGTGCTATGAGTTAGGTTGCAACATAGGGAAGGACTGCGAACCTTGTACGTGTTGTGGATGTATTATGGTATAGGGAAGGACTGCGAACCTTGTACGTACCATAAATGGTGAACATAGGTAAGGACTGCGAACCTTGTACGTGTTCACGACCTTGAGTACATGTATAGACGGTGAGCTATGAACATACTCTCGGTAGACTGAGGTTAGTGATTGTAGATATGTATGTATGTGTGGTAGCGAGTATGTATGTAGAACAGAAGGGTAACTAGTGAAGTATGGATATGTATCTACGGATATGTATGTTTGTGTATGTATTGTATGGCGATCGATTAACTAGAACTCACTCAGCGTAGCTGACTTTTAGTATGCACGCAGGTGAGCTGATTATAGAGTTAGCATGAGGATGACACACGGCATGGATTGAACGGCTGGCATCTGAAGAAAGAAGTAAAAATGTTTTGAATATAAAGTTTTGTGTTATGGTATCAAAGAAAAGATTTAATGCTTTGTAACAAATGATTGATGTTTTATATTCCGCGAAAAGTTTTAATAAACTCTGATTTGAAGGACTGTGTTATTGAGTAAATCCGACGTTAAAGTAGGGCTACCGGGTTCGGGGCCTTACATTTTCCAAGTTTCACTAATATTAATTTATTTTTATGACCTATCAATTTAAAATTTGAAAATCTTATTATATATGGATAGGAACCTAACTGTTATAATAATTAAAATATTAGTTTATTATATTTAACACATTCCATTAGTTGGTATAATATTAATCAAACAATAGTAATTGATTGAACGAGCATCTAATCTAACTAATATATTAAAGCAACATAATTTTGTCCACATGTCCTTCACTCAGGTTGTCCACAAGGCTTCCATGTCATCAACCTTACATAAATCTAATTTCCACATATTCACAATAAAATTTTAATCAATGATATTGACTTTTATATTTTTATAACTTATTAATGTAATTATGATATTAATTATTCTAATTATTGTTAGAATTATAAAACTTATTAAATTTACTAGGTTTAAATTGCTCATCCTTTCTTCTTTAAAAGGCATATGCTTCGTTCAAATGTATGATTTTTTTTTTAAATTATTGGTTAATCGATATGATGTTTTAATATGTTTGTTACTTAAAATTATGATTATATAGTGTGATTTTTTGTTCATAATATGCATTTTTGCAAATTTCACTAATATTAATTTATTTTTATGACCTATCAATTAAAAATTTGAAAATCTTATTATATATGGATAGGAACCTAACTGTTTTAATCTAACGTATATAATAAAGCAACTCAATTCTATTCACGTGTCATTAATCTAAGATGTTCACATAGGACTCCACAGCATCATATTTTCATATAATTATTTTCCACATATTCACAATTAATTTTTGATAACATTAAACTGTTATTTTTAAAAACTAAAAAATTTTTTTAATGCAGTTGATCAATTAGTTATATATTGACTAGAAATTCACAACCTTACAAAAATTGTTATTTTTAATTAAAACAATCCTGCAATAACAATGTTACAAAAAAACAATTAAAACAATCTTACAAAATGCACACCAGGAATTTTTTTTAAAGAGGATGGATCCCCGGCAAACATTTCAATAAAAATAAAAGAAAAGAAAATGGGTTAATTAAACGGTTTCTAAATTAGTCAACGGGTCAAATTGGTTTATTATTATAGTTAGATGTCTAATTTTTGGTACTTCCAAAAACAAGCCATGTATTTTTATTAGATATTATATGCTGCATTTATAGACTTATTTATAGGGTTTTATTTATAGGATGTATATTGCATTATATTGAATTCGATTTATTGTATTTATTATTTAATTAAAACGGTTTCTGAACTTACGATGTTTATCAAAAATAAACATCTCCATATGTAGTATATAACATTCGCTCATAGATGCATTCTCCACATTAAATCAATCTTCTGCATTTGAAGCTTTTATAAAGTAAGTTCTTCAACTGTTAATTATAAATTTTATATTTAAATGAATTATTTTAGTAAAGTCTTTTATCGTTTGATTTAAAACAGATTGCAATGGAGGTTCAAAGATTTACAATGTTGGATGAAATTGATGTTCTCAAAACATCTCCATCCACAGTTAAGGTTAGAGTTTTGAGAGTATGGACCGTCAAGGATAACAAACACCCCAAATGAGGACTTCTTGATGGAGATTGTCCTCATGGATCAATCTGTAAATTTTTTATTATTTTATATTTTCCTTTCTCTATACTTCTCTTTTCATTAATTATCTACACATATTTCTTCTTCTTATTATTATTATTATTATTATTATTATTATTATTTCATGACAAGAGAATCGAATGCAAGCTACGGTTTTAAACCCGACATTTTTTGTTTTAATAGGTTTTTGAACGAAAACTCTATACGGGTAAAAATAGAAGTTTAAACCTAGTATGTATTTGTAAGCTTAGTTTTCAAATAATATTACAAAATCTGTTACTAATGTGTTTTTTTATTTTTTTTCAGGTATAATGGTTCATTTATGTTATATTATTCTTTATTTACTGAATTATTTATTTATAAAGTATTTTCTTTTTATGTTATAGACATAGTTTAACATCTTTTGTAATATCTGCTGGTAAAAAACTTATGTCAAATATTTGTGTTGATTGAATATGTTTTTTACATTTTATATTGTTTTTTGATATGTTTTTCATCCGTGTGTAACACGGGTTATTATCCTAGTACTATACTACACAATATGTTAAAACATAATGAAAAAAGACGACGAAAAAATACTCTTTATGTAAAACACAATGAAAAAAATTAAAAAACACAATTTAATAAAAACACAGTATGTTAAAACACAATGAAAAAGAAAACTCTTTATGTAAAACTGAAAAAATTAAAAAAACACAATATTTTAAAACATAATTTGGTAAAACGTAAAGACAATAACTTAAAACACAATGGATACAAAATCCACTATTTTTTTATTTTATTTTTATGTAGCAATATGGTACTCATTTTAAAGATAAAAGAACGCTCGTTATTACGGTGAATTCTTTTTTTTAAAAAAAAGATGTCGTATAAAAAGGTTATGTGCGTCTTAAAAGATGAATTGGCATATGCCTTATATATGGAGTGAAAAAGTCAACAAATGCGTCATTTTATACTCTTTCCCTTATTCTATGCTTAATTTTTCTCCAAACAAATTTTAGAGGGGAAGGGGCACTAATGTGGGTAAGGCTCATAGGTAATTTATCACATGACAAACCCACCCCTAACTATGTGGGTAGATTACCAAATTGCAATTCATGGCAAACCTTTGCCATGAAGAATATACAACAATTGGAAAAATAAATGAGTAATTAATTATTATTATAAAAAACAAAAACACAAAAAAGTTCTATGGTATTTAAGGGTAGATGCCGTCGGTGAATTTGTGGTTTGTGGGTACATGAGGGTAGAAATGATATGGTAGTACGGGATTGACCGGTGCATGGGTAATACCCAAGAGTGCCCCTTCCCCTCTCATCAACCCTTTAAATTCAAAATCAATGGACTAGATTTCTTCTTATTCTTCTAAAAATATCATACTTCTTATTTAACGTAAGTCATGTTTTTTAATCTAAATATACATTTTTTTCTAATTTTCTTTCTCGACATTAAATAATTTTTATTGAAAATCAACTTGTTTACATGAAAAATGATTTATTTACAAAAATTCTTTAAATGTACGTGAAAAATATATTATATTTTAGCTACAACCCATTTTTTTTATTAAATTCATATATGAGTGTCCAAAAAAATAAATAAAAAGACGACTTTTAAAAAATTAACGACCACAAAGCTATTTTACAAAACGCTTAATTATCATGAAATCCTCAATTCCGTTGATTTGATGTCGGCCAGATTATTATTCTTAATACGTTTCAAAGAAGGAAACATTGATTGTTGCAAGTTAGACAAATATCCGTACATGATACAAGTATGCAAAACACCCCACAAACCATCTTCGATGTAGTGTAAGATTAAGATTTAAAAGACAGATGAACAACCTTTCAATTTTTTGCGATAAATTAATCATTTTTAAGAGAATTTGGGCAATACTCTGGTCCCTAATTGGCTCAAGATGTACATATTTTGAAGTTAATAATTATTAGGGCAAACAGGCGAATTTCAATTTCAATTGTTAGAATGGGGTGATGGGTGAAAAATGTTTTAGAAGTTACTTTACAAAGCATACTTGATTTGATACCAGTAGAATCAAATAGGAATTGTTTTAGTGAGCCAAAACTCTTATATTATTGTTGAGTTAAATTTTAGTCTTTTAGGGCTTTAACATAATGCTCCTTTTTAGGTCATGTTAGTTTTTAACTGTTTAAATTGTTAACAAGGCACAGAGTATTAGTCATATTTGTAAAAGAACATAAAAACGGGTCAACCTGAAACATGCATGATTTTAAATGGTTTAATCATGCCATGACACGTATAATCATATGAGTTGTGTTAGAGTTGAAAATTTCAACCTGCTAACCTGACGTGATTAACCCGTAGTGATAAGAAAATTCAAAACTTCAATATCACAACTAGTTTATTTTGCTTCTTTCCTTAGTAAATAACTAAGTTAGAGCACGTATTCCACACAGGTGGAAAATATAATAAAAATAAAAAATTATTATATGTAAGACGTAAATAAGTTATCTCTTATAATAATCTTTATTTATGGCTTTTTAATAATTTTTATATATTTATACACTATTAATTAATTTTAAGTTGTAAACCAAACATTGGTGTATGATTTATTATAAAAATAAAACATTCATATCAATACTATTATATTAAATATTGTGTGTATAAAAAATACCATTATAACAAAATGTTGTCGCGAATTGAAAAACCAAATTTATAAAGACTAAGCTTTGATTGTAAAATAAAATAAACAAAAATAAACTGTGTTTTAAAATAAAAAGAGAAATAATGAATAGTCTTAAATTGTTGTGTTAGAGATATGAAAAGACATGTGATTAGATAGACAATGTGATTAGATAAACAATGTATGACTATATATAAGATAGGCATCTATTGGTATTAAACAAAAAAAATATGAGTAAACAGGAAATTCAAAATTAGACAAAATTATTGAGATAATTACTTTATTTTTTCTTTACATATTATGGGAATTTGAAAAATTCATTTTGTATCAGAATTCTTTTATAATGAAAAAAAAAGGTATATTTTTTAAAAATACTAATTAGTATTAACATAAATTTTAACCTTAAATAGTAAATGTAACAACAAAATTCAAGACAATGTTGGTGACCACCGCCGACCTAATTCCACTGGAAAACGGTCAAGCCCTCACCTTTACTGCTGGCCTCAACCTTCCTCCCCTCATGTCTTGATGTTATGGTGTTTCACGCCCAAAAATTCCATGTGGGCACGCCCAAAAACTCCATGTGGGCACGCCTGTGTATGCTAAGTCAGTTGGATTTGGTTATGGAGGCCTAACCATAACTGATGTCTGGTATGAAAGAATGTTTAGTCATATCTATAGCCATAACCAAATGATCAGTTAATCACTGGTTATGGGTCGGTGTCAGTTAATTTCGGTTAACTGTCCAACGCATTTTTATATTTCGTATTCCTTTGTTCTAGTTAAAATTGGTCAGTTATGGTGTAAAGGATTGAAATAGAGTTATAAAAATTTGGAACTAGAGGTATAAAATTTGAAAATAGAGGTTTAATAAAGAAAATAGAGGCGTAAAAGATAAAAGTAGAGGTATAAAATTTGAAAAAAAAAGGGCAACTTCATAAAATAGTAACCAAGTTTCAAAAGTGTTTAAATTAGGTCACTCAACTTTAAAAAGTGTTCCAATTAAGTCACTCAACTTTATGTTTGATTAAATTAAAGGTTTTAACATGTTTTTTTAGCTTTTTTTTTTCACATGGGAAATCTTTTTATCTTTTTTTTGAAGTTGACGCTGAGGTCGACACAAATTTTATTATTTTTTTATATAATTAACGTTTTTTAAAATTTTTTAAATTTAACATATATTACAAATTCCGACCCTCACATCTTATCCTCCATTTCTTTCTTGACGCACAAAAAAGTCGGTGAGACTTGATTTGAATATTTAGTGACCTGATTTCGCATCAGTGACCTAATTGGAACATTTTTAAAAGTTGATTACTATTCTATGAGATTTTCCAAAAAAAAAAATACAAACATATAAGATTTGGTTCGATTCAGTTAAAGTTGGTTAACAGATACACATTACCTTAGCCATAACTGAACGATCGGTTAATTATATTCACTTTGCTATAGCCGTCGAATTTGTTCGGCTATGGTTAAATTCGGTTAGCGGTTCAATTTTCAGTTATTGTTTGGTTTTTTTATCACCCTGCTCTCACCCTTGTCATACCATATGGCCTAAGGTCTAAGATTCATTAGAAATTTTTAACTTTTTGATGGAATCATGCTTTAGAATTTGGGTTTCAAAACTAGGGAAGAATATAATGTCTTTTAGATGTTAGATTTAATTTATTGATATTTAATTTGAATAATAATAATGTTCTTTTAGCGAGTGATATTTTTGAATTGAACTTAAAGATTAAAGACCGAATACAATTTTGTCATATATTATCACTTTAAGTAAAAAAATGTAATATACAAAAAGCATATATGTTAAGTCTATAGATATTTATGTTATGATAAATAAAGACGGAAAGTACTGACTATTGGATTCTAATTACCTTTTAGTTCTTAATAAGGCCAAAAGCGAAGTTGCTGTGTTGCTGCATTTTTACTTCTTTTATTTGGCCATGCTAATTATGTTGTGATCAATTAATTTAACATTTAACGTGTTAGTTATGTTGTGATAATCTAAGATAGAGGTGGGTAGACCGGGCTTTTTTAGGAACCGAGTACTAGGTAAGAGCCGGTTTCGGGTTTGATCAACAAAGTCAAGAACTAAATTGGGTATGAGCTGGTTCTGGTTGTGTTCGAGTTTTGACCAGGCAGAGGTGGAACTAGTTATGGTGGGTCCAGTTCGGTTCTGGGTCAGGTACGATTTCTCTAAGAAACTATCCGCTAGTCAAGTATATCAAGCCTGGTTCCAAGTCAGATTCAGAAGAACCGGGTTTTATGCCCACCTCTAATCTAAGGATGGAGGCACTCCTTAATTCAGCCCACTACAACCCATTCTCTCAATTAATAAATACTCGGCATTCTTGATCGGTGTCTGAGTAGAGTGTCTCTCCCATCTACACAATCAATATGTCTAAAACACCCTCTCTCCCCCTCCCCCCTCCCGAGAAATGACCGAGAAAAGGAGCAATCAAGAAATATTTCTCTGCTAACAAATGTTGTATATAAATAGATTTTTTTCGAATTTCTAAATTTGAAATTTTAGACTTTTTATTGTTTGTACTATATATTTTATTTCCATTTTACCTTTAACCTTGTTTATTTATTTCAGATAACGGATCTTATTTATTTTTGTTATTTGACAAATCCCGTGTAATACACGGGTTCAAAAGCCAGTATTATATATCTAACAACAGGCTAGCTGAAACAAAAGATTATGTACTCACTTTGATTTTGGATTTCAGGTCTAAAAGGCCTACGTATGCGGTCTCCAAAACGATTATGGGCTGGAAAATAGACCCAATTTTTGTCTAGATGTTATTCATTTAGTCACATTCTATTTGATATCATGTATTCGCCTTTGATTCATCTCTATGATGAAATAGTGTTAATAGAGTTTAGGGATTTGATTTGATATCGTTCAGGGATTGTTATTGATATTGAAATCTGTTTTCTACGGTCAATTGAATTAAAGTGAATTAAAAGTGCTAAAGTTGACACAAACGTATACACATCATTTTAAAATTGGTTTACTGATTTTTTTTAATGGTGTTTGATGTTACGTTTGTAAAGCAAATTCTATGTTTGGATAAATGATGTTTTCATGAAGTATGTATCAACCTAACTATTTGAAAAAACATTGGTTCTGTAGCGGAAAAAAGAAAGAAAAATTAGATTGTTTGTTGAATCAAGGTGGAACCACAAAGTCTTTCATAACCGAACCGGATAATAAACCGGGTGTTTTATCCATTCACTGGTCTGACTGATTCGACTTGTTAGGCCAAATTTAAGAACCGAACGACTTCGTAATTAATTTAAAAATGTTCAAATGTTACATAAAATTTAGATCCTATAAAACTAAAGTTTAATAAAACTATGTTATGCTCCTTATATTTAAAAGCAATAAAGCATAAAATAAATATATCGGTTTCTTAATGATAAAACAAAATATATGAGAACACTTTTAAGTGTATTTAAAAATATGTTAAATTCATATATGTAGAAAAGGTGGAAGGGGTTTCACCCAAACCCACTCTGACCCACCCATGGCAATGGTTTAATAGCCCTGAACCGTTGGCCCAACCAAAACGGTCTAAAGTCATAGTACTGAACCAAACGCACGCCCGAGTCCCATTGGGACCAATCCAAGCAACCCTTCAAGTCCAGTTTTCTAAACACTACTGGTCTAACGATATGTTTTAACAAAATGTCAAAAACATGTGTTGGGTCCTAGTGTTGGGGATTTCAAAATAGCAACCTGGATTATTTAGAGAGTCGTATGATAACTTTCAGATTAAAAGTTATTTTGGTGGTGGTTCTCCAAAATACTTTAATCGGATAAAACTCTAAATTGAGACAAGAATTGAGGAAGATGAACTAGAGAAAAACGTCAATCCAAATATGAACGATATATTAACCCTAGGGCAGTTTTCAGACAGTTTCAAAGTTAGATAACTGCAGTTTCAAAGTTAGATAACTGCTTTAAGCAGTTATCTATTCAAAATTCAAAATTCGTTAATAAATAAACTCCAAATTAAACTTATGATTATGTGTGACATAATCATAAAATTCATTTTTCTAATGAAATTTTAATAAAGCAATATTAACGAAAATAAAATTTCCAGGCAGCTTAACCCCAGCCAGGGGCGCTGCCCCTTGGACCCTGCTAGGGGCTGCCGCCCTAGAACCCCGCAACCGGGGGCGCTGCCCCCGAACCCCATTCGTTAGGGGCTTCGCCCCTAACATCATAGTAAATTAAAGAAAGCGTGCACTCCGCACATCCGGAACTTGCTTAATGTTTACTATGATTAAATTGATCAATGTAACATCCTAAAAATTTTAATGATGAATAAAGGAAGTTATGTTTAGTGATTTCGCGTAATTAATTAGTATCGGGTAGGGAGCGGGTCTTGGACGTGGATTAATTGAGATGGGTTAAATAAGAATGGGATTTCAGGAATATAAATACCCCCAAAATCCAAAAAATATCTTCATTTACATCTATTTCTTCACACACTCAAAACACACACATTCTAACCGATCAAGATTCGAAGCCGAGACCCGAGATTTTGTTGATAGATCTGAGTTGGTAAGGTAAGAACAAATCCAACAAAGCTAATATTACTGAAAATGGTTAGGATTGGATGGGTTAACCGGACCCGAAACCCAAACTGCCCAAATCGGACCCCTAAAACGTCGATTTTAGGCCGATTTGATGGTTGGGATTTGTAGGCGCCGATCATACGATTCCGTGGGTACCAAAATCGAGTTATTTGGCTAAGAAACGAAGGATTTATGGGCAAACAGATCTGCAGCGCGATAACTTCGCCTGCAAAATTAAGTTCGCCTGATGAACTTCGCCTTCAAGCGTAACTTCGCCTAAGGATAACTTGGCCTACGGCCAAGTTCGCCTAAGGATAACTTCGCCTACGGCCAAGTTCGCCTAAGGATAACTTCGCCTGAAGCCAAGTTCGCCTAAGGATAACTTCGCCTGAAGCCAAGTTCGCCTAAGGATAACTTCGCCTGAAGCCAAGTTCGCCTAAGGATAACTTCGCCTGAAGCCAAGTTCGCCTAAGGTTTAACTTCGCCTGAAGCCAAGTTCGCCCGAGGTTTAACTTCGCCTGAAGTGAAGTTCGTTTAGAAAATAAATTAAAAACCTAATGGAAAATGTGTTAAGGCAGTTATCGAAAATAAAATTTTTCCAAGCTGACCTGGCAGCTTAACCCCAGCCAGGGGCTCTGCCCCTTGGACCTCGCTAGGGGCTGCCGCCCCTAGACCCCGCTGCCAGGGGCGCTGCCCCCGGACCCCCGTTCGTTGTGGGTCATATAAAGATAGAAATACATTATAAGTAGTGATAGTTAAATTGATATGTATACTTGATATACAGTCAGCCGTGCACAACTGAAGAAAGGGATTACGATCAACGGAGAACGTAACCGTATTCAGGTGAGTTTCTAGCCCCATTTATGTGTTATGTTTTCGGGGCTGTGTGCATACTCAATATGTTTGTAAATACGCTTATCCTAAGAGATAAGTGTATGCCTTATGTGAATAATATGATATGCATGAATGATGGCTTGATGGTACGTGAACGATCTTCGGATATTGCACGTACCGTCAGGTTGTAACGCTATGTATAAGGTAAGTATGATATGTATGCTTATGTGTATGAACGTGATAAAGTTAATAAAAGAAGGAAAGGATGGTTGTATGGTTGTATGGTTACGAAAAGGGTACCGAGCCCTGATAATACTCGAGGTATGATGTATGGTTGTATGGTAACGAAGAGGGAATCGAACCCTACTAATATTCGAGGAAAGAGGGTACCGAACCCTAATAATACTCGAGGAAAGAGGGTACCGAGCCCTAATAATACTCGAGGAAAGAGGGTACCGAGCCCTAATAATACTCGAGGAATGTAGGGCGTAATGCTCTTTATAACATAAGATATGAAAGTAAGTTAATACAAAAGAAAGTAAGAAAGTATGAAAGTAAGAAAGTATGAATGTAAGAAAGTATGAAAGTATAAAAGTTTGAATGAGAATATAATGTTATGTGAATTGTATGATTATGTGATTATCTAGAACTCACTCAGCGTAGCTGACTTTTAGTATGCACGCAGGTGAGTAGGATGAGGCAGCTCGCTTGAGGAGACACATGGCACTGAACAAGAATCTGGCATCTGAAGACCTATGATGTGTTAATTTTAATGCTTTAATGTGAAAGACAATAAATGTTTTGAGACAAGTTATGAATTATGTAAAGTTTTATATTCCGCGTAAATGTTTTAATTAACTCTGATATTTAGAACTGTGTTTATGAGTAAATCCAACACGAAAGTAGGGTTACCGGTAACGGGGCCTTACAATCAACTAGTTAATCCAATTACACTAAAATACTAACAATCCTCCCCCATTTTAGTGCAATCCTTGATTAACTAAAACTTCACACAAACAAACAAACTTGCATAAATGAATTGTCGTGACGATTGAATTTCATCTTAGTATATTACATATTCCAAATATCCGAATATCGGGGTGTCGCTATGGATTGAACCCTTGCTATTCATAGTAAATACTCGAAGATAATATACACATAAGTTTACATACTTACATATTCTTACATGACACTTTATTTTACTAGCTTGGTGTCCTAATCCTTCATAAGCATATCAAAGCTAAGTCCCAGCTTCTTGAAGCAGCTAAACTTCATACTCATATAGGTAGTTCTTTTGTTCTTGCACCTGCATATGCAATTTTTCAAAAGAACTATTAAGAAGTTATACTTCAACCTCCTCAACTTGCAGGTCTGAACACATACCTTGGGATGTAAATAATAATGTGTTCCAATCTTCAGATGTTAAGCTTTCCACATTGAATTCAGCACCTAATGTCATATTAGATGGGAATTGATCTTAACATGGAAGATTTTAGATAGACTTTAAACCCATCCCTATAGCCGCCTTGTGCACAAGATCCTTACTCAACCCTTTGGTTAAATGATCGGATAAATTCATGTGAGTTCTCACAAACTCCACCGATATTACTCCATTCGTTATAAGTTCACGAATCATGCTATGTCTAACACCTAAGTGTCTAGACTTGCCATTATACACTTGACTATATGCCTTAGCCAAAGTAGCTTCACTATCACATCGGATAGATATAGAAGATATCAGTTTAGGCCACAATGGAATTTCATAAATTAAATTTCTTAGCCACTCAGCTTCTTTACCAGCTGCTGCTAATGCCACAAACTCAGATTCCATTGTTGAGTTAGTTATACAAGTTTGCTTCTTTGATGCCCAAGATATAGCACCTCCTCCAAGTAGAAATACCCATCCACTTGTGGAAGAATGATCTTCCATATTAGTAATCCAACTCGCATCAGAATATCCTTCTAAAATAGAAGGAATTCCTTTGTAACTTAAACCATAGTCCATGGTTCCTTTCAAGTATCTAAATACTCGATTAATTGCTTGCCAAAGATATGAACTTGGATTACTAGTATATCTACTAAGCTTTCCAACAGCATAAGCAATATCAGGCCTAGTGCTTATCATAGCATACATGAGTGATCCTATAGCTCTTGAGTATTCCAGCTGATTTACAGCAATACCTTTATTTGGTAGGAGCTTAACATTAGGATCCATGGGAGTACTCACAGAATAACAATCTTTGAAGTTAAATTTTTTCAAAACCTTCTCAATATAATGAGATTGAGAAATTGTAATACCATTGTTATTACGTGTGATTTTTATACCAAGAATCACCTCTGCCTCCCCCATGTCTTTCATGGCAAATTTAAATGACAAAAATTTCTTTGTGTTATCAACTTGATCTTGGTTAGTGCCAAATATCAACATGTCATCTACATATGAGCAAATTATTACTCCTTTACCAGATGCATCAAATTTACTATATACACATTTGTCAGCTTGATTTAGTATAAAGCCATTAGACAATATCACATCATCAAATTTTTTATGCCACTGTTTTGGTGCTTGCTTAAGACCATACAACGATTTGATCAATTTACAAACCTTATTCTCATTTCCAGGCAAAACAAAGCTTTCAGGTTGTTTCATATAGATCTCCTCATCCAATTCACCATTCAAAAATGCAGTTTTTACATCCATTTGGTGAATTACAAGATTGTGTATAGCAGCAAGTGCTATTAACAACCTAATGGTCGAAATCCTAGCAACTGGTGCATATGTATCAAAGAAGTCAATGCCTTCTTTTTGTCTAAAACCTTGGATAACCAATCGGGCTTTAAACTTGTCTATGCTACCATCCACCTTCATTTTCTTTTTGAAAATCCACTTACTTCCCAATGGTTTACACCCAAGGGGTAAGTCAGTCAGTTTCCAAGTATTGTTTTGCATTATAGAATCAATTTATTCTTGAATTGCTTCTTTCCAGAAAGCAACATCCCTAGATGCCATTGCTTCACTAAATGTTCTTGGATCCTCCTCAATATTAAAACAATATTGATATTGGGATACAATCCCATCACTTGACTCTTCAACTAAATAAACTTGAAAATCATCACCAAAATTTATAGGTTTATTTATTCTTGTACTTTTTCTTAGTTCAGTGCTGGTTGATGGTACATCTTCATCTATAGTTTGAGATATCTTCAAACTATGACTCATGTCCTTTGGTCTAGGTACGGAAGTGAATCTTTGTTCATCAAATATTGCATCTCTTGACTCTATAATAGTGTTTATAGACACTGAGTCATTAGGTTCTAATACATAAAACCTATAAGCCTTGGAATGTTCAGCATAACCAATAAATATGCAATTTATACCTCTTTCACCCAAAGTTTTCCTTTTTGGTTCAATTAGCCTAACCACGGCACTACATCCCCAAACTTTAAGAAAACTAAAATTTGGTGACTTTTTGTACCAAAGTTCATATGGGGTTATTTTATTCCGTTTATTTGGAACTCTATTCAATAAATAACATGCTATTAACATAGCCTCACCCCAAAATGCATCACTTAAACCCGAATAGGATAACATGGCATTAACCATTTCTTTTAAGGTCCTATTCTTCCTTTCCGCCACACCATTTTGTTGTGGTGTATAAGGAGCCGTTGTTTGATGTATTATACCGGTAGATTGAAAATATTCCGGATCATAATACTCACCTCCTTTATCAGTACGAAGATTTTTGATCAACTCATTTTGATGTAATTCAACTTCTTGTTTATATATTTTAAATTTGTCAAGTGATTCATCTTTAGCATGTAATTAATAAACAAAGCAAAATCTAATAGAATCATCAATAAATGTAATTACATATCTTTTATTTCCTAAAGATGGTGTACCATTGTAATTACATAAATCACTATAAATCAGTTCTAATACTTTGGATTCTCTATTTACTCGATTTGTAAAAGGTTTTCTAGTTATCTTAGTTAAATCACAAGTATGACATTTTCCATTAATAATATCAAAACCAGGTGTTAAACTTATTTTAGACATATCTTTTAACCTTTTATAATGAACATGTCCTAATCTAGCATGCCATAAAACAGATTTATCCAAAGTTCTACTAGAGCTAGTAGAAATCATGCAAACAGAATTATGAAAAGGAACATCCAAATTCAACTTAAACATCCCATTACAAAGATAACCAAAGCCAACAAAGGCACCATGTCTTGACAAGATAAACTTGTCACTTTCGATCACCTGTTTGTAACCATAATTATTCAAAGCAATACCAGACAACAGATTCTTTCGAATCCCGGGTACATATAAGACATTATTTAAAAGCAAATGTTTTCCGGAAGTAAATAAAAGTTCAACAGATCCTAAACCCTTGATAGGTTCAGTAGCAACGTTTCCCATGATTAAAGTAGATCCATCTTCAACTGGTTCAAGCTTCTTAAACCATTAGAGATTTTTGCAAACATGACTTGTTGCTCCTGAATCCACCCACCAGGCAATATCATCATCCTGCACATAACATGTTTGAGATATTAAAGAACAATAATTCTGTACCGAATTATAATTAGGTATTAAAGCCTGACCTTGTTGTTTTCCCGAGTCCTTAGACCCGCTTGGACCAACACCATCTAACTTGCCTTTTCCATCACTTTTACCGGTCCGACAGTCCTTTTAAAGTGATCGGGCTTTCCACACTTCCAACACACTGACTTTGACTTCTTATTGGGATTGAAATTGTTGGAACTTTGAAACTTTCGTTTCTCTTTGCGTTTTTCAGCAGCCTTGGATGATTCCACCATGTTAACAGAATTAGGGCCCGTGGGTTCTTTAATCCACACTTTCTCTTGAGCCCTTATAGACTCTTCTATTTGAAACGTGATTCCTAATTCAACCATGGTATATTCCTCCTTCTTATGTTTCATGGTGTTTCTAAAATCTTTTCAAGAATGAGGTAATTTATCAATCATGCTCGACACAGTAATTGATTCATCCATGTTCATGTTATACTGCTTAAACTGCCCTAACATTCTCAACAACTCATTATATTGTTCCATCACAGATCTAGAATCAACCATCTTATAGTTTAAGAAATTACCAACAAGGAATTTCTTACTAGATGCATCTTCTGCCATGTATTTTGATTCTAGGGTTTCCCATAATTCACTAGCAGATTCTACACTATGATAAACATCAAACAATGAATCAGACATACCATTTAATATGTAACCTCGACACAGATAATCATCATTTTTCCATTTGGTCTGCCTTTGGGTCTGCTGCATTGTCACGTTCTCATCATCACTCATCTCCACTACAGGCATCGATGTACTCAGTACGTACACAAGTTTGAGAGTGGTTAAAAAGAAGTGCATCTTTTTCTGCCATCTACGAAAATCGATCCCTTCAAACTTCTCCAATTTCCCGAATTTCTCAATCACGTTCTTAGAAGACTCTCCGTTTGACATATTTCAACAAGCAATAACTTTTAATCTTTTGTTGGGGATTTCAAAATAGCAACCTGAATTATTTAGAGAGTCGTGTGATAACTTTCAGATTAAAAGTTATTTTGGTGGTTCTCCAAAATACTTTAATCGGATAAAACTCTAAATTGAGACAAGAATTTCGTATGGAATTTGTGAGGAAGATGAACCAGAGAAAAACGTCAATCCAAATATGAACGATATATTAACCCTAGGGCAGTTTCCAGGCAGTTTCAAAGTTAGATAACTGCTTTAAGCAGTTATCTATTCAAAATTCAAAATTCGTTAATAAATAAACTCCAAATTAAACTTATGATTTTGTGTGACATAATCATAAAATTCATTTTCTAATGAATTTTAATAAAGCAATATTAACGAAAATAAAATTTCCAAGCAACTTAACCACAGCCAGGGGCGCTGCCCTTTGGACCCTGCTAGGGGCTACCGCCCCTAGAACCCCGCAACCGGTGGCGCTGCCCCCGGACCCCGTTCATTAGGGGCTTCGCCCCTAACATCATAGTAAACTAAATAAAGCGTGCACTCCGCACATCCCGAACTTGCTTAATGTTTACTATGATTAAATTGATCGACTAGTTAATCCAATTACACTAAAATACTAACACCTGGTGTGCTTGGGGAGATGAGAAGTTAATTATTACTCCAAACCAATAACAGCTTATCCAATAACAACTTAATATCGACTCCACTTGAGCATCTGCACAAATTATATATATATATATATATATATATATATATATATATATATATATATATATATATATAATCCCAAAACAGTTATTATCGTCAAAACCGAATTTAGTTCTCAGTTTTCGTTATGATTAAACCAAAAATCAAACCTAAACTATCTAAAATCGAATGACATGTTCAGTTTCCGTCAAAACCGAATTGAATTATCAGTTTTCGGTTTTAAAACTCCAAATTGAGATCATAAACAAATATTAATAACGTTTATTTAATACAACCCAATTACAACAAAGCAAACAAACAAACGGATCTTAAAATCTCACTCAATCCAATAACAAATAATGCTAAAAGTAGAGGTGGGCAAATAAACCGGTTAATTGAACCGACCCCAAAAATCAAACCGAAACTGAACCGATTTGAAACTGATTATGTGGAGACAAGTTTGGAACTGATTGAAACCGTAGATTCAGAACCGGATTGTAATTTTCTCCACCAAAACTAGGCAAAATTTGGTCAAAACCCGAACCGAACCCGATCAAACTGAAACCGATAGTAACATGGTTAAGAAATCGGTTTCAACCCGAACCAAAAACGATCAAAAACCCATTTTGACTTTTGTTGACTTAACCAATTTCAACCCAAACCTGTTTGAGTTTTAAACCAGTTTGTACACATCGTCAGGGGCGAAGGTTAGAAGGGACCGGGGGTGGCCCCGGTCACTGCTGTTTTCTCCGTTAATAGGGTAAATTTCGTGATTTTTCCCGAAAATTTTTATAGGTATTAAGCGCGGTCACTGCCAATTTATTTTTCCAATAAGCAACCGGTTACCACCAATATTTTTTTAAATATAAATACCCTATCGTTAGATTTTTTTTATAAAACGTCATAGTTTTTATAAACAAAAGTTATAAAAATTGTAAAAAACTTAGTTTTTAATAACACTCAAATTTGGAATGGCTTGTTGTAAATTTTTACATAACATAACTTAAAAAAAAAAACAGGAATTCTTTCAAAACAATCGCCCTACTTGCTGCTTCCCTTCTACCCTGCCTTCTGAGTTCGTCACCGCCCACCGCCCCACCGCCATCCGCCGGTAATCCACCATTGCCGCTCATCCCCACTCATCCACCACCGCAAGGTAATAGTCTATTTCCTCTACCTTTGTGTTTTTAAATCAAGGATTATAAAATTAGGGTTTGTAATTGTGAATTGAGGACTTGGGGAAATTAGTCAATGAATTAAGCTGTAATTGGGTATTGTATGGTGAAATTTTACTCTAACTTACCCTATTGATTCTTCTTAATTAGGTAAATCATGAAAAAACAAGATACAATTTTTTCTTTTTTCAAAAAAAAGGATGATGAACAAACGAGTAAATCTTCTTCTAAAGTACTCACCCTTCTCTCGGCTTGCGTGTTATTATCATGTTATGGATATTTTAGGTCTTGTTTTTTTTTAATTGTAATAGCAATCGTTTTGAATGAATGAAAAAAAAATTAGATATATAGATGTCATATTGTTTGATCCGACCCGACCCGAACCACCGACACGGTCCGAATCACCGATACGAACCAAACCACCGACATGGCCCGAATCACCGACCCGAAAATTTTGGAGTCCATGACTTCGGTCACCGTCATGACGAAGCCTGCACATCGTATTCGGTTTATCCAGTTCAGTCAGGAGCTAAACCGATTTGAATTTAGTCGGTTTTCTTTTCTTTTTTATTATAAAAGGGATAAAGAAAAGTGTTTGTTACGTGGATTGTGTAGAGCTTTAGACACCTCCACGCAATCGCAGCAGAAATTTAGCTGAAAAAAGCACATGATCCATTCATAATAATAATAATAATAATAATAATATTCCTTCCGATTCAGATTCTCCGTTTCATTTCTCAACACCATGAACAACAACAACAATCGGTCAATACACAACTCCGTTCCTTCCGATATTGCCTTCAAAATCGCCTCTCTGCTTCAGGTCTCTTTCTTAATTCCATTCGTTTTTATAACACTACGAATTGAGAACCCTTTTTTGGTGAATTTAATTAGGAATTGGACTTGTGTGCGTTGGGTAGTTGCTCTCGGTTTTGGCGGGAACTTTGCGGGTCCGATCATATATGGTCGGGTCTATGCGTAGATAGATGGCTGGCCCTAGGCTTGGACAAAGGTCAATTGTCTTCTGTTCCTGATTTCAATCCTCATCACCTTCAACAACACCATTTGGAATCCAAATTGAAGGTCTTATTATTATTTTTCTTCTAGGGTTTCTTTTTGTGACTGGAAAAGTGTGTTTTGATGATTATCTGTTCCTAATTTGTGACCAAAAACCGAACCATAACTGACAACAAAACGTCAACCGATAAAACCAACGGTTATGCTTAAGTGAATTTGATTAACCGACCATTCGGTTATGGTTATGGTTACGGCTAATGTGGCTTTGTTAACAGACTTTAATGGAAACCGAACTGAATCTTGCGTGTTGTGATTTTTCAGCTTTTATGCCTATATTTCCGGCTTTTATAGTTTGTACTTCTATTTCTAGCTTCGAGCATTTGAATCACGCTGCGACTGTCAATAATCGAGCTTGGAACACCATAACCGAACAATTTTCAACTAGAACAAAGGAAAAGGGAAAAAATAATAATAATAAAAAATGCAGGACAGGACAGTTAACCTAAATTAACCAAAACCGACACATAACCGACGGTTTAATGACCATTCGGTTATGGTTAAACGCCCATAACCGAGCTGAACCGACGTTGCACACCCCTACTGAAAAATATATATTTGTGTAGATGATTTTCACCTTTTGATTCTAAATTTTACATGTGAATTTAGGGATGGAGAGGGTTTTATGTCAACAAGCATCATGAGATGGCTAGTAAAGCAGATGCTGTGATTGCCTTTTTGGAACAATGCATATCCTCAGAATCCATTGAGGTTAATCATTATTTGGTTGCAATGCAAAACATGAATTCTATGCAGTTTGGATTCAGAGATGTAGTATTGTTCTTCTTTAAACAAAATCTTCATGTGCTGCTTAATTTGGCTGGTATGCACTACTGTATAGCTTGGCTTGGCGTCCCGGTAAGCATACAATATTCATCGTTATTAATCTCATATTTTGATTATAAGCAAACTTATGGTATCTTTGGCAGGCTGACCGTGTGATGGAAGCCTTATATAGGTGCAAGATTTCTGATAGACAAATATGTGTTCAATGGTGGAAACTCGGGCGGTGGGCATATGGATTTAGACTGCGTGATGAGTCAATTTCGAGAAGCGCTTCCCTTAAAGATCTTGCAATGACTAAAGAGCAGGAAGTTCTTGATGTACTTTATCGCGGTGCGATTCATGAGGTTATACGAGTTCAGATTTCAGCTCCTAAGCCTGTTAGTTCTCATTGGTCATGCCAAAGTCAAATTGCAGGAACATCAGGTTAGAGGAGGTTTCTATCTGAGATCAGATGGTTATTTATCTCTCTCTGTGTGGGTATGTATATAGTGCATTATGTGCATAATTGTTAGTAATGGTATATAAGTTCAAGAATGGTAAATGATGTAATCTATGTTAACAAAATAAGGCAATTGTGTATTGATTTACCTGAATGGATGTTTATATATATATTCAGGTTAATCATACCATCATGGTTGCTTCAAAATTTGTATTTTAGAAGCCTGTATATGTAAATGGAACAAAACCAGTAATTAGTGTGACCATGTATGAGAACTGCATTACATAATACATATGATAGCTACCAAGCATTCATAACATCTTTTGCTTGTAAGCTGGTTTTCTTTTAACTACGCATCATCAACAACGTTTCGGTTTTTGGGGTAACCATGTTAACGGGTTAAACCCTGTCTTATGTTAAGTTTATTATGCTGGCTTTCTTAACTCTTAGAAATGCAAGGAGGTTGGGTGAGGGTGTTTAAATTTGTCATCAGGCAGTGCAGAATTTAAACGCAATATTTGATCATCAACCTAATCACCTCTCTACACACCATATTTTAGTTATTGAAGGGCAATAAGACTTAATTCATATATTTTAGTTCTTAAAAGGGCAAAACATTCAAAAATCATATATTTTAGTTCTTAAGGGGCAATAAGACTTGGTAGTCTGCACTTTTAAATTCATTAAAAGGGCAAATTCCTTAAAAGGACAGGAAGATTCAACTCTTTATAAGGTAGGCATAAAATTCTACTTTTTTTCTCCTACGCATCATATATACATGTTATGGCGTGGCATTGGTCGCACTTTAACAAGTATAAACTTCTACTATGTTTTTTTTCTCCTATCTATCATAGATGCATGCTTAAACTCTTATGTTTTTAGTAGTAAATTCAAGTATTGCGTTGTCTTTTGTGTCTAAAATGCATGAAGAACAAACAGATTCTATGTGCGTCCATGTTATATATGCAATGAAATTGTCATTTAATCCTATGCATATCACACACACCCACCACCACCACCACCACCACCACCACCACCAAAACTTCTCTTCTTATACCATCTTTCAAGTTGATGTGTGCCCGTGTTCGAGAAGGTAATTTTCATGTTTTGAATTTGAGTCGTAATAATATTTGTGTCGTTTTGATTTTGCGGGCTTCTACCGTTTGATTACAATTTAGAGTTGGAATTCTTGGGGTTATTTTTGCATTCTGGTCTTGGGTTTATGGACATTGTTATTTGCTACAATTAACCTTGGTTTAGATTTTGGAGATGATGAATATATGTTTTTGATTACGAGGTCATGAGGTGATTGTCTATGGTAGTCTCGTCAGTTTGAACAAAACATGGCGGGATGGCATGTGTTCGGCATCCCCCAACGAAGCCTTTAAACAGTCGCAAAGATGGTGCTAGATGGTGGTGGGGGACAAGTGAACGATGATTGAGTGATTAGGTGGCAGTGGCATGGACAGGTGGTTCAGTGGCATGGACAGGTGGTTCATAGAAGCATGGCAGGGTGACATTTTAACAAAAAGAAACTTGAAAAGATACATTAATAATAACAACAAAGGGAAATACTTTAAGATAGCATAAAACACAAAACAACATAGTTCACATACTACAGTAGTTTTACAAGGATATCTAGTAGCCTACCTCAACTCAATCCACAAAAGTTGAGGAAGAATTGGGTAGTTAAATGTTTCTGAGGCACTCAAATTAAAAACCATGTGTCTACAGCAAATATAAATGCTAATAGTGTTCACAATACTTCACTCATGCATGCATGTATAACCAACAAATATATAGATATATGAATCAAACCCAGGTGATCGAAGACGCAATGCTGGCCATTCACTCATTCTTGAGGAAGAACCGGAGGGGCAATCGATCGGGTATTATAAGATTTGCAGTGTCGGCATTTATGCCCTAATATGTGGAAGAAAACTTCTGTAGTGTCGTTGCAGTCGTTGCACAGTACCCACACCTTCTTTCGCCTGTATTCATCAGGCATCATAGTAGCTTCAATCTGCAAAAAAAACATATAAATATCGAAGCATGTTCCACATGTTGGATAGCAAGAATTAACTTGATAGATCGACCCATGCTCACCTCTTCGTCTATCATCTTCCATGTTGCAGACATGTCCATTATTGATTTTGTGCATATTGGGCAGCAGTATCTATTTAAAAAGCCGATTACAGTTAACAAAATTTGTTTATAGCAAGCAGTAGTTGTAGAAATGCTTACTTGTCACGTTTTATCATCTCATTGTAACATTCACGGTGCATCGTGTGCCCACATTTCATGACAACAGTGTCTTTCATCGAGTCGAATAGATACTGCAAACATAACGGTTGCAATGAAGTTTCACAATATTTTCACTAAAGGTTTAATAGAGAAGAGAAGAAACATTTAAAACAAACGGTTGCAATGAAGTTTCACAATATTTTCACTAAAGGTTTAATAGAGAAGAGAAGAAACATTTAAAACAAACCTCATAACATATCGGACAATGACCGCGCATAGAGTTTTCAACACATGAATGGTTATTGCGTAAACCGATGGAATAGCAAGATCCTGTTATTTCAACAGTTAAAATACCAAAATGTACTAAATCTTCCAATTTTCATCTGTTACTTGTATTTATATTAGGCAAATTTCAAATGTTACATTGTATGCATTTCAAAGTTGTTTTACGCTTTTAGCATGATTAAAATTGGGATATTATCGTTGGACTACTAATTTGTTGATCTAAGCATACCACATTTTTTGCAATGGAAGAAGTTCTCGCGGCCACCAACTCTGCACATAATAGGATGGTGTAAATCGAAATATCAAATAACCAGATAACGATTTAAAAACAATACAATCTTCATGTACGAACCTGCAAATGCCACAATCGTCGCAATGGAACAGGCCCTTCTCAATCTGCAATATGACGATCAGAATCGGTAAACAAATATTCCTCGAAAGATTTACTAAAAATATATATCGTTTGATTTCATACATCATCATCATAGAACTTGCAGATTTCACAGAAGTACTCCCCCATATTGACTCCACAGTTTGTGCAGGTACGAGAAAGCTGCAATACAGATGAAGAAAAACATCAGAAAATTTAACCAAATAAATCGTTATGTAGATCGAATTAATGAAGCATACCGGCTGCTCTGTGTCGCAAACCGAGCATATCACCTGCAACAAACATGAATTTCCACTTAATGGTAAGGTTTAACATCTTCAAAAAAATAAACTGAGAAAAAAGTTATAGATTTGAACATACTTGCTTCACTTCAAACCGATCTAGTTCATGGCGATCATATATGCGTTTCAACATGCTCTGAGGAGTTAACAGAGAGATCAGCGAAGAAACATGCATTAGACTTAAAGCAGGGTCGTCCCCATGAATCCCAAAAAATTATTTAACTAGTGCGAGTTAAAAAAAAAGCCCCCTATAAAATTAGTCATTAAAAAAAGATGTATAGATTTATTTTAAAATTTTTGAGGCCCTCTAGAAAGTAGGACCAGGACGGTCGCCCACTTTGCCCCGCCCTTGAACCAGCGTTTGAAATCACTGGATTGATTCAAGTTTTCAGATCCAGATTGACAAAAATGAGTACCAATCCCTAAGAGCCTCCACAATGAGGGGGTTTCCTCGTCCGGATCTAGTTGGTAAAGGGGCGGACAAACATGGAACACACACCATTGTGGGCATCAAGTCCGTATCTTCGGACATATGGGTGGACAAGAGAGGTGGGTCCCTCTCTCACATATGTATATATATTATATGTATGCAAATTTAATAATATTTTAATAAGTTTGTGGATGTTTGTTGTTGCTGTAGAAGGAAATGGGTTCTTGAACAAAGTTACTTTTAATATAATGTGAAGTTAATGTTGCGGTTTGTAAAGGTATGTTGCTTTGGGTGTTTTAATTTACATTTTCTCACAATTACTACATAGATCTGCGTAATAGGACTGAACAGAACAACAGAAATCACATGAAAGTAAGTAAATGATTAATTATACCGCAGCCTCGTTGTGACAATGACGACAATGGTAAATCTCGTTGCAACAAGGAGCTCGAATCATACATCTTCTTCTATAGTGCTTGCATCTAACAAAAAACATCACAACAGATTGTAATATATATTTACTAATCATTTTAACACATATATAATAGCAAATCTGTCATGTTAAATCAACAACAGTCATGTCTAGTAAAATTAACACGCAGGTAAAAGTAAAAGGATACGAACCCGTAGCCCATCTTCCCAAAATCCAAACGTTCGTCTTTGGCGGCATCCATGAAGGAGGCTAAGGGAGATGGGGATGAAGCAAGTTTCCTTATTTGGAAAGAAGAGGTTGTTATATGATATTTGGACACAGAAATCTATATGTTATATAATATAAATATAGAAAGATGATGCATGCATTGCCCACAATAGTGGCAAGTAGTATAATATTGAAATAAAAGATGTAGCATTGGTAATAGTGGATAAGTGTCAGGGCCGCCGAATAATTGGCCAATCAGATGTCTTCCACAGATCGACGGTTGAGTGGCCATTGCTTTTTTGTGATCCAAAGATTAATCTTTTTTCTAGATTTCTTTTTTATTTCTTTACACCAAAATTTAAACCACCACCACATCGTCCACGTTTATAGAAAGCCAAACACCATATCATATCGATATATCATACCAGACAACTTCATGTTTTTTTCTATAGAACTTAACAGAAAACATTTTATATTAACCTGGGAGAGATTAGAGATGTTAATTGTGTTATTTAATCAGGTTTTAGGTAGGTCGGTTCAGATTAATTATTTTTTTGTGTTTGAAAATTCGTCCTCATAATCAAGCTAATGTTATTTGGATTTTTGGGGTTGGTTAGTTGGTTTTTGGTATGATTGGGTCAAGATTTGGGTTGCCAACCAATCATGCATATGAACACTAATCACTTTTAACAGGGTCATATACTCCTCAAACACCATCTAACTAATATATTAAAGCAAAACCAATTTATCCATTTGTCCTTCTTCTAGGTTGTCCACCTAATATTTCATGTCTTCCACTTTTTATGCTTATAATTTCCACATAATTAATCAATTAATTTTATTCCTAATGCTAATTAACATTTAAAACCAATATATAACACAAGCATTGGTCAAACTTAGCATTTAAAGTTTTGAATTCATTAACTTAACATTTTTTAACGAACCTAAATATAAAAAAATTCAATATTTAGATTACATCGATACAGAAGGCAAGCAGGCAACATGCTGCACCGTTACTCCTTTTTGAATTGCAAAACCCAATCTTTTAAAAACTGCATTTGCTGATCTTCGAGTCATAACATTATTATTCATGACTCGCTGAACACGGGTAAGTAACTCCACAGCTTCAGGCGCGAGGAAACCAAAAGTTTCAAAAGCAAAAGGAATAAATACATGTTGGTTGTCAAGACACGCCTTAACATTTACTTTGACTTTATTACATCTAATCTAACTAATATATTAAAGAAAACTAATTTGTCCACTTGTCCTTCTCCTAGGGTGTCCACCTAATGTTTCATGTCATCCACTTTCCATGCTTATAATTTTCACATAATTAATCAATTAATTTTAATCTTAATGCTAATCTTCTTACTATGCTATTAAAGCAAAACAAGATATTCACATGGCCTTCAAATATGATGTCCACATAAGCTTACAAGGTTTTCACCTCTAGAATTGCCACATAATTCACTAATTAATATTTTCTAGAATCATAACCTCACTAATTAATGTTTTCTATAATCATAACCAACTATTTTCTTTCAAATGATTTAAAAACCGATTTTTACTACAATTAATTATTTGTAACTAATTTTTGCTACCTTTTTTAGTATGACTATACTTTAGCAATTCAATTATTTGTATATTTATACAGTTTATCATTCACACCATTTATACTTATTTTTCCTACATCTTGTGGTTTTGCAGAAAACAATATAAAGAATTCTTAGGATAGCTACATATATTTATATATATATAGGGTAAGGTTAAAATAAAAACCTACTTGAGTTGTGAAAACTCTAAAAACTCATTCTCAACCACATGTTTTTAATTAAAGTTTCAAACTTGTGGTCCACAATTAAAGTTAATAAAAAAATATAAAAGTAAATATAACATTTTATCTCTCCTGAAAACATATATAAAAATTAGTAAAAAAATGTTAAAAAATAGAAAAACATTTTTTTTATGTTTCGTATTAAATGTTACAACATATAATACATGTAACAAAAAAAAACGATGTTACATAGGGTTTTCACGGGTTGTTACAACTCAAGTGGGTTTTCATTTTATACTTTGCCTATGTATGTGTGTGTGTGTATTCCACCCGCGTATAACACGGACCACTATCCTAATGAAGAAATAAAGCAAGTGAATCAATATTATTTAGGCATTCGTAATGGGCCAACCTACACCAACTCAAAAACACCTAGCACATCATTATGTGTGGGGCCAACCTAAATTTTTTTTTTTACACGAGCTTCTCATAGAAGCTCGTGTAAGAAGCTCGTGTAAAAAAAAGTATTTAGTTTAAACCAATACACATTATCACACTTTTTTTTCTTTATTTATTTCTCATGTAAATTCATTACAAATACAAATATTAGTGGTTTGGGACGTTTTTGTTTTCAAATACGAGTCAGTAACCAGTGATGGATCTAGAGGATAAATTCAAGTGTATCTCAAAAAAGAATTTGGGAACTAGGAGTATTATAATATTTGTTAAGGTGTGTATCTAATACATAATACATAAAAGAAAACAAAAATGCACTAATTTTGTATTTTGCAGACAAAGTTGAAGGGTAGCTGGGATGCCCCTTAGCCCTTCATACAACCGCCCTTCCCAGTAATATCACGAGGAATTTTCATTTTTTAGTAAAACCATTACGACACCCTAACTACGTTTGTGACACTTACAGGGGGTTCTTAGATTTTGATAGCTGAAAGAACCATGTGTATAGATCACTTTCTAACTTCATTTGCAGTCTTTTGCATTAGTTGCAACAATTTCTTTGATGTAGGGCCCACGTTATCCCTTCTTTTTTTTCCAATTGTTTCGTGTTTTTGTCTCCCAAACCCATCACTGTCTAGACTCTAGAATCAACGGTACCAAGCGGATTTATAAGCCTTTTCAAGGGTTGTTCATTAAATCAAAACCAATATAGAATATGACTTCAAACAATAATATTTAAAGAAAAAGATTGTAGTCTTCAAATCCTATATGATTTAGAAAATCATGACTTTATAAAATCTTACTCAACTTTTATTCAGGTTACTTAGGTATATGCGGTTCTTTGTTATCGATCGTTGATACATCGTGGATCGTAGTTTAAATAGGAGGCACAATTTTCGAAAGTCATATCGGTTTCATGCTATTAGCTAACATTATTCTAAAGTATGATATATCTGTCTATCTACCTATACCAATAAAACAAAATAATGAAGATGATGTGGCGGTCTCATATTAATTCTTGACTAAGTTTTCCCTCTCAAATTCTAATATCCTTTTATAGGTATTTTAGGAACTTTCCATATAAATAAAGATTATAAATTATAAAATTGGACAATTCATAATAAAACAAATTTTGTTTATTGCAATTTAGATGAGAATATATAAAACTAAAAGTGGAATCGAAATATTTAATCAATTTTAATTTTATTTTATTATATATAATAATTTAGTAACGATATGTGTTTGATTTGTTGTTTGAACACGTCTTCATTTGGAAAAACACGTGGATTTATTCATATAATGAAGTAATATTTTTTCTTACAGTTTAAAATGTTCTGTTTGACCCAATGGTCATGTTTGGAGCGGCAATTGATGACACGACCCAGAAATAACCATGTTTTGGGTTGGTTTGGTTAAACCTAATAACTTTTTTTCCTCCAAACTAATAACTATGTCATAAAATAATAATTATTCACTTTCATTTTACACTCCATTTATATTGTATCAATAACATGATTAAATTATTCACTTTCCTTACTCTATTTTATTATATATACTATACATTTTTATAAATATGAATATTCTTATAAATTTGAAAATTGAAAACGATATCAATCAAAAACTAATTACCATAATTATCTCCCAATGCGTATCTTTTTCCCATCAATTCTCATATCTTCTCCTTTAAATTGATTGAAACCTAATTGCAGACGTAGATCCAAGTCGAAGTTCGAGACGTATATCTATTTCTGATATTCATCTTAAATCAGGTACGTAAGAATGAATTATTTACCATATGTGTTTTTTTATTATTTTTTACACATATGTATTTGATATTCGATTGTGTGAATTTGATATTGTGAGTACGTATATCTATTTATTTTTTTCAGTTAAGCATTTGTTACATATATGATTTTAATTGATATACATGTGTATCTGCTGATGGAGTTGTTGGCTGTTTTCGTTATTTACTTTGCATATATGTTACTTATGATGTACGGGAAACTCAAAAGAAATACAACTAAACTATAAATATTAAATAATTAAATTTAAAAAACTTATATTTTATCAAATTAAATAGTTTAATAAGTTCAAATTATATTTTCTAATGAAATATTCATACGAATAAGTAATTTTTCCCGCTCAAATTCTTAATATCTTTTTATATGCATTTTAGGAACTTTCCATATAAATAAAGATTATAAATTCTAAAATTGGACAATTCCTAATAAAACAAATATTGTTTTTTGCAATTTAGATGAGAAAATATAAAACTAAAAGTGGAATTGAAATATTTAATCAATTTTAATTTATTATATATAATAATTTAGTAATGATATGTGTTTGATTTGTTGTTTGAACATGACTCCATTTAGAAAAATACGTGGATTTATTCATATAACGAGGTAATATTTTTTCTTACAGTTTAAACTGCTTTGTTTAACCCAATAATCGTGTTCGGAGCAGCAATTGATGACACGACCCAGAAATAATCAGGTTTTGGGTTGGTTTGGTTAAACATAATAACTTTTTTCCCTCCAAACTAATAATAACTAGGTCATAAATCAATAATATCTTAGTTAACCCTAATATATGCAATAGGTTAATAATTATTCACTTTCCTTTTACACTATATTTATATTACATCTATACATTTTTATAAAAATAAATATTAACATATTATTTTACTTTACATTATTTGAAACAATATCAGATGGCAAAAATTGCATATGCAAGTTCTGTGGTCAAAAGCTATTTAATTTCTACAGCCATCGATACTTCTTTTGCATTATTTTCAGATCATAAAACTTATTTTGTAAATAAAATTGCAGGTGACAAGATGGGTTGGGTTGAATAACACGTCAGAACGAGTAATTCTTGGTACAAAACACGTGGATTTATTCATATAATGAAGTAATATTTTTTCTTACAGTTTAAAATGCTTTGTTTGACCCAGTGGTCGTGTTTGGAGCGG
Organism: Bidens hawaiensis; assembly: GCF_021521415.1. NCBI lineage: Eukaryota > Viridiplantae > Streptophyta > Magnoliopsida > Asterales > Asteraceae > Bidens > Bidens hawaiensis. The sequence continues at coordinate 634,921 of NW_027492105.1, read as the reverse complement.
CAATTGATGACACGACCCATAAATAACCAGGTTTTGGGTTGGTTTGGTTAAACCTAATAACTTTTTTCCCTCCAAACTAATAACTATGTCATAAAACAATAATTATTCACTTTCCTTTTACACTCTATTTATATTGTATATATAACATGATTAAGTTATTCACTTTCCTTTAAACTCTATTTTATTATATATATTATACATTTTTATAAATATGAATATTCTTATAAATCTGAAAATTGAAAACGATATCAATCAAAAACTAATTACCATAATTGTCTCCCAATGCGTACCATAATTGTCTCCTAATTGCAGACGGAGATCCAAGTCAAAGTTCGAAACCAAATTGCAGATGGAGATCCAAGTCGAAGTTCGAGATGTATATCTATTTCTGATATTCAACTTAAATCAGGTACGTAAGAATGAATTGTTTACCATATGTGTTTTTTTTATTATTTTTTTAAACATATGTATTTGATATTCGATTGTGTGAATTTGATATTGTGAGTACGTGTATCTATTTATTTTTTCAGCTAACCATTTGTTACATATATGATTTTAATTGATATACATGTGTATTTGCTTATGGAGTTGTTGGGCTGTTTTCGTTATTTACTTTGCATATATGTTACTTATGATGTACGGGAAACTCAAAAGAAATACAATAAAACTACAAATATTAAATGATTAAATTAAAAAAATTTATATCTTATCAAATTAAATAGTTTAATAAGTTCAAATTATATTTTATAATGGAATATTCATACGAATACGTAATGCATTCTCACACAATTTCTTCATAATCACGAAAAAGATGCACTTAGTGATTTTATAAGTTGTAATTATATTTTTTAATGGAATAACGAATTTTAACAAAAGATGATAAGATGCTTCATTATAAATGACATAAAAAGAGAACATTATATATAAAATTAGCATGATTAAAACACGTTTTTGTATTATAGATTTGAAAGAGATGGATAATAACTCCATGGATCCTTGGAAGTTGAATAAATGCATGAGAATAATATATGATTTTAATTGATATACATTTGTATCTGCTTATGGAGTTGTTGGGCTGTTTTCGTTATTTACTTTGCATATATGTTACTTATAGTTGCTCTGAAATATTGCATTTATATTTTAGTGCTTATAATACATGTATGATCGGTAAACAACATGCATGTGTTGATTGAAATAGTGATAGATGTTGAGATGTTTCAAACCTTTTTAGGGGTTAGCAAATTCGGTATTGGTACCGGTACCGGTTCCGAAGTCGGTACCGAATCGGTAATCAAATTTTGAGTTTCGATATCGGTGCCGGTACCGGTACCGGGATTCCCGAAATTTTTTACATTCGATACCGGTACCGTTACAGTATCGATACCAAACTAAATCCTTGCTTATTATTATTATGCATAATATTATTATATATAATATGTTAAAATTAAAAATTGATTAAATATTTCAATTCCACTTTTAGTTTTATATTTTCTCATCTAAATTTCAATAAACAATATTTATTTTATTAGGAATTGTCCAATTTTAGAATTTATAATCTTTATTTATATGGAAAGTTTCTAAAATGCCTATAAAAGGATATTAAGAATTTGAGGGGGGGAAATTAGTCAAGAATTAATATGGGACTGCCACATCATTTTCATTATTTTATTTTATTAGTATAGGTAGATATTATGCATAATAATAACAAACAAGGATTTAGGACCCCACGCTTCGCGACGAGGCAATTAAACCGAATAAAAAAACATGCATAAAAACGTTAAACCACAGACGCGTTGCAAGTCGACGCGAAATCAGCCTGTATGGGGTTACGACATCAAAATTAAACAAAAGAAATAAACACGTCAATGCCAAAACACAACAAATTATCATATATTGAACAAAAACCCAGCATGTTACAGTTGCGAACCGACGCAAATTCGGTATCAGCAGTACCAACACAAATTGGTAAACATGAATTAGTAAGCCAAAAAAAATCATATTTTAAAGGCGAGGTATCAAAAGTCGAGACACGGATATAAAAACATGTGATGATGGATAATTTTAAATCATGAAAAACGTTTTGTTTATTTTAAAGATCAACTATAACAAATACGAAAGCAAAGTTTAAGAAAATTGTATAACCGACAAATAAAACATGTAAAGGGGATACTTGCGCAAGTTTAATGTTTAGAAATATAGTTTGTTAAATATTATAATTAGTTGAAACAAAACGTAAAATAAAGGGAATAAAAACCATCAGATAGTGTACCGATTTCTATTGTATTTTTATAAAATATATATAAAACATAGATTAAAGTAAAATAAAAAAGTAAAACACAATATAAGTAAAGAGTAGTGGAGCTAGAAGTGAAAGGTAAAAAAAAAGTGAATGGTAAATTGAACAGTGATTATGTGAGGGGTAGGAAATCCTCTTTTTAATATATATATTAATGTAACATCACCACCACTACCACCACCAACAACAATAATAATAATATACGATTTCTTAGATTACGTTTTCATTTAAAAATTATATCACTTTTATCTTTAATTTTTCTAAATATCTATATTTTGTAACATAACAACAAAAATATACATACATATATATTATCTAATTAAAAAATCTTTTTATATGTAAAAACCATATTTAAATCACAAAAAAAAATAACGAATTTAATGGGTTTGTGACACTAATAGGTGATCAACCCAACATGCATTTAACATAAGTGAACAATTATGAACTCTTCTCTAATCCACCTTATATATAAAAATATACAATTTTAATTGAAAATATTACTTTTGCAATTGATCAATGTGTTCTGGATTATATCAAGCGTATTACACCTTCATTATTTTAAATTTTCATATCCAAGTCTTTTCTTTTGATTTATTATACAATTGCATATCAAACATTTCAACGAAAAAAAATGTTTCAGTAGACTCATAATCAACTTCTTTTATTTTCAAACTTTTACAAACTTTAACGCCACAATGGCATTGGTAACGGGTGAGCTCTTTTATTTAGAACTTTTTTACTAAATTGATAAAATGCATGCTTAACAATAAGCCCAATGCCAGATAAAATGCATTTTGCGGTGAGGATCATTGGTCTTTTGGGCGGCTTTTAACGAAAGGTTTACTTTTGAGAGACTAACTGTATCTACAAAAAATACACTTTATATTCATGTTTATGACAATTTCTTGCAATTAATCCTTTTTACCTTTCTAACTTTGTAAATTATAAACTTCTTAGTACCTATAGTATGTATATTTGAATATATTTGTAATACATTTTTTACATGATTATGTTCTTATGTTTAATATTTAGTGATTTTTTTTATTTATTTCAAATAATTAATTGAATTAATTTGCACATTGACAAAACTCGTGTAATACACGGGTTCTAAAGCTAATAATCTTAATATTTATCTATCAGAGATATAATCTAATTATGTACTCTAAATATTTATCTAATTCTTGTTATATAATCAAGCAATCATCAATTGGACAGTCGATTTGAACGAGTGTCGAGTGAACATGAACATATTTATCAGTTTGGACTTGATCGATTTAGACAAACCTTAAACCTGTTGAATGTGGATCGATTATCAGTCAACATGTTATATACACAATACTCATATACACAATACTCAATCGAGAATAGACATTAGACAATAATCTATTGAAGAGTTTAGGTTGCTGATCTGCAAGACTATTTAGGCAAACCTTAGTGTACATATATTGCTACACACCAAATGTTAGAAGTCTATTGTGATAAAAATTTCAGAATGTTACAAAAGAAACCATGTAGCAATCAAGAAAAAATAAATCACAAGATGCTGAAGTGCTTCCTTCATCGTCTCAAGTAGGGGATTAGGCCCTGCTTCCAAGGCTGATAAATACTACATAAAAATTCAAAATGTTACATTGAAATCAAAGAAAATTTTGATCATTGATTTGTTACCATGGCTTCCTTTTATCGCATTCGTATTTTTCTTTTACCAAACATGGTATAGTCAAACACAAGAAAGTGAGAAACCATGGTCCATGTAGCAATCAAGAAAAAAAAATCACAAGCTAGCACAAATCAACATAATGTGTTGAACACAAAAAAAAGTTGTGAGTAAATAATTGTCTAGCTTTTTTAATTTTGAATCGCTTTTTCAATTTTGATGCTCAAGACGGGGTATAATAATTTTCTCGCTTTCTTTCTTCACCTTTATCCGAAAATAACTACATAAAAGTATTTATACAATTGTTACAGTTTTATATAAAACTTGTTTTGGTATTGAAAGCGTGGTGAGTTATATTTACACAAGGACGTATGGTTTGGTATGCCTATGCATCTAGCCTTTTTCTATAATACCGAAGTCCAAACATAAACCAAAGTACCAAACCATAAAAGATGTATCATATAAACCATGAAAAATGTATTGTTTAATCCGAGAGCAACTCATACTATTAGATTTAGTTACTTGCCTTCATCGTTTCGTTCGTGGAACTATAATCATTTAAACTTATTTAAGTATTAGTTATTTTAGTTTTCTTAAAACACAAAAAAATATATTATATATCAAGAAAAGATATTTGATTGGTATAGAAATAAAGTTTATTATTATACTCATTCGTAAGATAAGAAGCATCATGCCATATATCCAACTTTATATGTGACGTTCGTTCTATACCATGCCATTTATGTTTTGTATTGGCATGTATTCTATCGATATATACCACTCTCAAGGCGGGCAGGATGGTCACCAATACCGGCCCGACATTCCACTAGGCCTGTTTTTAATGTTTAAATCTAATTACTTAACTTTAAGCCTATTTTAATAAACAAAATTCTTTTCACAACCCAAATCATAACAAAGTAAAGTCATTTAAAAATTTAATTGTTTAAACTCAACAAAAAACCCTTAAGGCCCCAATTTTTTTCCGCCTCTATTTAAAAATTTTTAACGATTCTTGAAAACGGCCTTGAAGCCACTTTATATGATTCCTTATTTTTTCAGATTGTATATTAATTAAAATGTTTTACAGAAAAAGAAAAAAATATGTATATGTGCAAGTCAAAGTGTCAGCATATGTATTTACTTGTTTGTGGGGTTCATTAGCTACTGGTGTCTCATTGGGGAGTCTCGACGTACTATTAAGGAAAGTCATGCAATATAATTGCTTGTGCCTCTTACGTATCACTGGTTGGAAGATGTGTTTGTTCGCCTAACAAGTTCATGACATGATAAAACCAATGTCTAACTGTCAATAAATGAGGCAAATGGTTGGTCCTCAGAAGTCCCCAATGGTATTGCATGAATGCATGGGGCCTTCAAAGATTACCCCATGACATTGAGATGCATTAATTAAGTTAAACAATTCAAATCCGAGTTTAGACCAGCTCGAGCTCGGGTTGACTCTTTCCACCCATATTAATATTCTATAATTAAAACTTGTTCAATTAACAAAGAAATAGGAAGGAACTTCTTTAGACCATTCGCAGATACAAAAGGGGTTTGCAGATCTTCACATTAGTTTTGCCAGAAAACTACCCTACGTATAGCTTCTCCACATACCTTTCATTTCTCTCTCCCACATCTCACAAAGCTTGTAAGCATCTTCCTCATATCATTTGTGACCACAAATGGCAGCTTCCCTCACGTGGTTCTATACTTAAAGTTGGTTTTTATATTAAAAACTTCCATATTTTTATATTTGCACTTCTATATACAATATATATGGTTTGGTATGTCTAGGCTCTAGCAATTTCCTATAACACCAAACGCCTAATCATAAACCAAACCATGAAATATGTATCATTTAAATTTTAAACCATGAAATGTGTATTGCTTTGAACCGACAACAATTCATACCACCAAATTTAGTTAGTTACCTTCATCATTTCGTTCGTTAAACTATAAATAGCTTTAAAATGATGAAGTTGTTCAAATATTAAATATTTTAGGTCCTTTGAACATCAAAAAAGTATTATTATATAACAAGAAATTATTTGTTTGGTATAGAATTAAAGTTGATTATTATACTCTTTCGTAAGATAAGAAACGATAACGATATGACCATAGATTGAATTTTATTTGTTACTCCTTCAATATCATGTGAGTTGTGTGTTATATTACCAAGGTTAGGCAAGGTTTTGATTTTTTTAAGGAACATGCGTTATCAAAAAAGTATTTTAGATATAGTTTAAGACGTGGTTCAAAAAAATGTTTATTGGCGTGTATTTTAGCACTACCACTTTATATAATTCTTTGATTTTTAAACATTATATATAAATAAACTAAATTTTGAAAATGAAAAAATTGTATATGTGTCAAACACAAAGGGTTTGAGCCACAATCATGTTTGTCTTTGCAAAAAAGTTTTAGCGCATGCATCTGCTATCTACTCATTTGTGTTGACATGTTTTAGGTTTAGTGGCTACTAATATGTCTCATTGGGGAGAGTCTCGAGGGTTAAGGAAAATCATGCAACATAATCGGTTGCGCCCCTCACGTACAACCTTCAAGAGATGTGGTCACTCCTCGAACAAGTCCATTAGATGATGAAACCAGTGACTCGTGTAAATAAGTGAGACAAAATGGTTGGTCATCGTGAATCCAATGGTGTTGTCCAATGAATGGATGACCCGGTGACATTAATTGTATTTAAGTTAAACAATCTAAATCTAAGGTTGGATGAGCTTGGGCTTTGATTGGCTCTTTACAGCCACAATAATATTTGTTAATTTAAGTTGGTCCAATCAATAAACAACTAGGAAGTAACTTCCTTAGACCACCAGTACGCCAGTCGGGGGAGGTCTATGGACCTTCACAACAGCTTTGCCTAGAAAACTAATAAACGGATCAATTATTGTCTCAACCAACCTCTCATATCTTTCTCGCGAAACCTTAATTCCTCTCTCATAGACCGTTTGTGCCCCCCTAAAAAAATTACCTTCTCTGGCACACCCTCTCTACTCCACGTCCGTGACAGTTGGAAGATAATGAAACTCCATTTTGTTTATATTTATGCAGAGTTTGGTTGGTTAATCCATTGTATGAAAGAATCTCAATAATTAAAGAAAGTCATGCAACAGAATCACACACGCCTCTCACGTACCACCGGTAAGGAGTTGTGATCACTCCCCTAACAAATCCTTGACATAATGAAACAGTGAGTCAGTGACCCATATCAATAAACAAGATCGAGTGGATGGCCCTTAAGAGATCAATGCCACCACAAAGAGCCGGCAACCATGTGACATCGAGTTGTCGTAAGTTACACGGCCAAAACTCAAGTATATACGAGTTCAATTTGACTCCTTTACCCATCATCAGTCAGAGAATGTTTACCGACCTCCAAATCAATTTTATCAATAAAACTACTCCGCAGACGAATCTTCACCAACCTCTTCTTTCTCTCTCATCTCCCCCTTATAAAACTTGCAATCATCTCTCACCAACAATCTCTAAGACTATGTGTTGTGGGGCTTCCCTAGATTCATCCTCTAATATTATGTTAAATCGTGTTGACTAGGCTTTAGATAAAACCCATAGTTAAGAGCCATAAATAATCAAACCTTCACCTTTTCTCCATTCGTTGGTGCCGGGCGTGTTGTGGTGTTCACGCCACCCTCGCTCACTAAACTTCTCTCACACAACCCTCAAGTCAACCCGGCTTTGTCTACTACACATGCTATTTATTTATGGAATGGAATGCCTAGCTGGCTGATCCAACGTACCAAAGCACATGAACGCTACCAGTTTATAACATCCAACGCTCAATACACATCCCCAACTAATCCCTCCTTCCTACGATGCTGCTGCTGCTGCTGCTGCTGCAGCCAGCAGTTACAAACACTTGCAAATCCTCCACTTTCACAATTCTCCACCAACCCCCGTATTCACCTACAACCGTTACAAGCAAACCCTATTTCCATTCTCATTCTCTCTCATCTACCTACCTTCACCTTCACCACCAAACCTACAATGGAGCTCGTAAGTCTCTCTCTCTCTCTCACTCTTTATTATTATTATTATTATTATTATTATTATTATTATTATAGTAGGTATAAACTCATTCGACTACATTATTATTTTATTATTTGTTAGGTAACACCTGCTATCGAGAGGATGGGAGGAAACGAAGGGATTTCGAGGAACTCAACGCTAATTTGTGCGCCGATAATGGCGGATACGGTGGATCAGATGTCGATTCAGATGAATTCCGCTAAATCCAGTGGAGCTGACCTCGTGGAAATCAGATTGGATAGCTTGAAACAGTTTAGCGCTCGTGATGATATCCAAACCCTAATTAAAATCAGTCCTCTTCCTACTATTTTTACTTACAGGTATTGTTTTTATTTAATACATGAATCGGTTGCTGTCTATGCAATTTAAATAGTTTACCTGCACTAATAAGGTTTTTGATTCGATTAGGCGTAATGTAATTAGTAAATGTTGGAGGTAGTTGTTGTTTATATTGTGTACCTGGATGATGGATTAGATAATATATTAAAACCTTTGATCTTGATTTCAATCTTCAAATAATCAGTAGCCTGGATTAATCTCTGAATCGTGTGAAAACTTTCAGATAAACCTTATTTCGCCGGTTACACGCGATTGATTTATCGGATAAGACAGAGATTTCTCTTGTTACTAGAATTAGATTTGTATGTTTCTTGAGAACCCATGAAGAGCAAAACATGGTAACCAACCGTCTGTTCTATATCCAATCTATTGATCAAGTTACATGTATGTAGTCTCCATATATCTAATTAAAATGGATGTCATGGGTTTAAACCAAAACCCATTTAATTAGTAGCCCACAAGATTATCTATTAAGGCTCACGTTATTATATTAATAACAAAACCCAAATAACATTTAGAATTAAATCGAGCACGCACTCCCGCGTCACCCAACTCGTTTAATCTCTAACGTTATTTACTCGATCGACAAGTTAATCCAATACCCTAAAATACACGTTGATAACACTAAAATTACCAACAATCCTCCCCCATTTTAGTGATATCCATGATCAACTTAACTGTTCTCACAGAAACTCAAACGCTTGCTTAAATGAAATGTCGTGACGATTGAATTTCACATTAGTATATTACACATTCCAAATATTCGAATATCGGGGTGTCACTACGGATTGAACCCTTACTATTCATAGTGAATACTTGAAGATAATATACACATACGTTTGTAAATCCAAATTCCACTTGACACAATATTTTACTAGCCTGTGTCCCAATCCTTCAAAGAATATATCAAAGCTCAAGTCCAAAGCTTCTTGAAGCGGCTAAACTTCATATTCTTATAGGTAGTTCACTAATCTTGTACCCGCACTGCAATTTTTCAATGAACTATTAAGAAGCTATACTTCAACCTCCTTTATCTCGCGGTCCGAACACATACCTTGGGATGATGCTACAAATGTGTTCCAATTTCTAGATGTTAAGCTTTCCGCATTGAATTCAGCATCTAACATCATATTAGATGGGAATTGGGTATCTTAACATGAGAAATTTTATATGGACTTTAAACTCATCCCTATGGCTGATTTATTCACGAGATCTCTTCCTAACTCTTTAGTTAGATCATCAGCCAAATCATAATCAGATATCACACCATGCATGATGAATCATGCTTTGTATAATATATATATATATATATATATATATATATATATATATATATATATATATATATATATATATATATATAACCGTCTAGACTTTCCATTATACATCTGACTATAACTCATAGTCAGCACTATCACACCTGATAGATTTTGGTGATATCAGTTAACCACAATGGAATTTGATAATACTAGTTTCTTAAACATTCAGCCCCCTTTTATAAGTGGTTACAAATGCTACAAACTCACATTCCATTGTCAATCGAGGCAAATTCATTCCTTAATTACCTAAGAAATGAAACCTTCCCCAAGAGAGAATACAATCCATTTAGTTATACAACTTGCGCCAGAATAACCTTCTAGACCTAAAGGAAAAACTTAAACAAACCATAATTCATGGTTCTTTTAATACCTTAGTCGAGAAATAAAATCACCTTTATTAGACTAGACATAAGTTTGATATTATGATCTATAGGATTAATAACTGGAGGACAATCAAACTGATTGAATTCTTTCAATACTTTCTCAATGTAATGAGATCGAGTCATAGCTATACCATTGTCACTCCTTTTTATGATCATAACTAGAATAACATCAACCTCCCCCATATCATTCATATCAAACAAAAAAAATAACTTCTATGTCTTATCAATCACTCAAATCCGAGTAAGTTTAAGTATTTTCTTCAAGATTCCATTTTTTCTTTCAGCCACACCATCATATTTGTGGTGTATAAGAAACCGTGGTTTAGTGTATTATACAAGTATACTCATATACACTGAATCATAATACTCTCCACCTCTATCATTTATAGATTCTTACTCAGACCACCTTGATGACACTCTATTTCTTGTTTAAAGATCTCCAATTAATCAAGAGCTTCATCATTTGAACACAACAAACAGACATGCCTTTCATTCTAAAGGAACTAACATAATCTAACTAGCATGTCACAAAATATAAACATAATTTACCATGATTTGAGACGATGATATCAAACAAACAAATACAATATCAAACGAGACATGTTTATAAAGTTTAAAAATTCAAAAATATTCAAATCTAACAAAGGTTTCATTTCAAGATAAACAACTCAATGATCTGTTTAAAACCAAAATCATTTAAAACAATCCCTAGAACATGCAACACATAATCCAACAATAAATGTTTTTCAAAAGTAAATACAAGTCGAACTTTCCCCATTCCTTTGATAGGATAGGTTGCTAAATTTCTCATCCCAAGTACAGATCTATCTTCAAATGATTTGAATTCTTCAAACCAACTCAGATTCTTGCATATATAACTTGTATCACCTGAGAATTTCCACCATGCAAGCATGTCATCATGTACATAAAGGGATTCCGAAATAAACTATCCATAATTTTCAACCGAATTATTTTAGAAACCATTGGACTTTTTTCAAGTCCAATAGCAAACCCAAAGATGAGTTTCGTTTATTTCACACCCAAAGGGTTTTCCCAACTTGTATAGTTCTAGTAGTTGACTATTACCCGGGTCATCACCCATCAACCCTATGTGGGTACCATTTGGACAAATAGTTTAATAATATTTTTATTTCATTCAAACTATAAAATATTTTTTTTTTCTTTGAATCACATACAGTTTCTTATAAAATTAACATGTTCCAAGTTAATTATTGAATCCAAGACCCGCCCCATTAAACTTGTTTTAATCTGGGTAATTCCACCTTAATCTTAATTATTTTGAATTATATATGTTACGTCTATAAATTTAACAGCAAGAATAAACTTTAAAAAAAATCACAATCCTAAAATTCCTAATTAAGAATTCCGAAAAACTTATTACCCAACTTGTTCACAATTCTACATTTATCCAACTTGTCCATAATACTAAAGGACCTAGGAATCACAAGACTTTAATAAACATATTTCTACATGGGAAAACGTAATCCAAGGTTACCCACCAATGAGAAACCCTTTCATGTCTCATATCTTATTTGTACTTTCTAGTAAAATAAGAACAATGAAGTCTAATTGTCCATCCATCATACATGTATCTTTCTAAAACTTAAGATACTGTTGAATTATCCATAGTTTCATGAAGTACTAATATCCTTCCAACGTACTTTTCACGCTTACTAATCTTTTTATGACATGTAATTACAATTAAGCAAATAACTATTTAACTACATATCATGCATATTAAATTACCTCCCATCTTTTGGTATTATAACAAGGATCATGTAGCTAGCATGACACAAATAATTAACCATGGCTAGTCTATGTATCATTACTTTACCAAAATAGCATATTTGTCCTTGGCCTTAGATTTACACATGCAATGTAATCTAAAAGTTTCATGATCTATTACTGAAGATAAACATGATCTATTAAATCATAAACTAGCCATGTTATATAATATATCAATCATATCAACATGCCCTTGTATTTATATCATGATCCACTACTGAAGATGAATGAAAATTGTGTATCTTTGAGCATGATTTGATAAGGCTTGATATTCAAATTACTTCAAAGTAATAATATTTCCTGATTCAATTAGATTTTTACTTCTGAATTGATCACAACCCCTTCAACATTATTGTATTTTACTTACGACCACAAACATGATCGCTTGCTTCTCATCTTTTTTTCCCATATCAGAATTCATTTAGAACAATCGGTTCGTGATTTTCGAACCCTTTAGAATCAAATAACCACTTTGTTTCAATTTGGATTTGAACATAACCATTATTTCAAAATTAATTAAGAATCCATTCAATACAGAATCTATTTGGGATGACTATATTTACCAAATCAATTCTTTTATTCCAAATATAAAACATCCAAATAATAGAAACTCAGAATAGATAGGCCATCCATAATTATTGATTTCGTGATTTTAACAAAACAATTTTATCTACCGTACACTGAACTTGCGTACCAGTTTTGAAGAACCAGAAATCAAATAACTGGAACCCAGATCACGTTGGCAAAATTAGTATTACTGAACCCAAACATCAGTGACCAAAACAATTAGTTAATCATAATTTATTATTATTATTATTATTATTATTATTATTTAATATTAGTTACCATCAAATATCTTAAAAACAAATTTCCATTGCATTCATATTTTTATAATAACATGGTATATGCAATGCAATCAATTGAAACCCAAGAAATCAATTTTCATTTGCATTCAATTTTCGATGCACTGTCATCATTTGTATATTCATCAAAACATTCCAACTTGTGTTGTAGGGTTCCAAATAATGGTTCTATTACCCAAAAAACTTCATAAAATAAATAAAATTTCAGTTCGTAAAACTGAAACTTGAAAACAAGATCACCAATTTCAATCACATCACTAGACTATATTAATTTTACTCATTATATGCAATTAGGGTTTCTGGTAAAAAATTGCAGTTGACAAAGTTTCAATAGACATATATATAACCGTCCAATTGAAACTTAATAACCAAATTAACCAAAATAGGTTTATCTTTGTTGTTTATATTGTGTACCTGGATGATGGATTAGATAATATATTAAAACCTTTGATCTTGATTTCAATCTTCAAATAATCAGTAGCCTGGATTAATCTCTGAATCGTGTGAAAACTTTCAGATAAACCTTATTTCGCCGGTTACACGCGATTGATTTATCGGATAAGACAGAGATTTCTCTTGTTACTAGAATTAGATTTGTATGTTTCTTGAGAACCCATGAAGAGCAAAACATGGTAACCAACCGTCTGTTCTATATCCAATCTATTGATCAAGTTACATGTATGTAGTCTCCATATATCTAATTAAAATGGATGTCATGGGTTTAAACCAAAACCCATTTAATTAGTAGCCCACAAGATTATCTATTAAGGCCCACGTTATTATATTAATAACAAAACCCAAATAACATTTAGAATTAAATCGAGCACGCACTCCCGCGTCACCCAACTCGTTTAATCTCTAACGTTATTTACTCGATCGACAAGTTAATCCAATACCCTAAAATACACGTTGATAACACTAAAATTACCAACAATTGTAGTATTATGTAACCTACCTTATAACCAAAATTCACCGATAATCGAATCGCCACCAAACCGATTTAATTGATAAACGAGGTTAATCGACGATAATGGTTAACGTTTATTTGATTGACTGATTAATTGGTTAAGGTTAAGGGCGTTCCATAACTGAATACTAACCGAACCGAAAAAAATAAGGCATGCTTAGGTCGAGATGAATATATGTTTATATGTATATGTGTAGATCGCCGGTATATGCGTCAATGATGTAACGAAAAACATTGTGAATATGCATATATTAATATTCATTCAATTCCTGTTTGATGTCACGATTCTTTTTCTATGTTCTTTTAGTTCAAACTTGTCTTGGTTAATTAACCAAAACTGAACCATCATCGAGCTTCGTAACTGATTAAGTAAAACCGAAGTTCGGTTATGGTTAAGAAAATCCCATAACAGAAGTTAGTGGTTATGGCTATGGTTAATACTTAATACTTAAGAGAAATAACCGAACCGAATCGCAATTTGCACACCTCTAATACAATGTATACAATTACACCATCATTTATACACACTTAAGAGTGTCAACTGGCTCTTTGTTATTTTGCAGGCCAGCATGGGAAGGCGGACAGTATGTTGGGGATGAACAGAGTCGATTGGCAGCTCTTCGATTAGCAATGGAGTTAGGTGCAGATCACATTGATGTTGAGCTAAAGGTTCCTTTATTCTTGATAAAATTGGTTGTTTTAAGCAAAAAAATAAAAAATAATAATAAAAAATAAATCAATATGAAATGATAATTTGAACTCTAGGTTTTTACAAGTGCAGAGCTTAGAGCTATTAGATACAAACTATTACATCTAGTATTGGATTTCTCATTTCAGTTGCTCAAATGCAGGCTGCTGATGATTTCAACAATTTAATCATTGGAGATAATTCTGCAAAATGCAAACTTATTGTTTCTTCCCACAATTACCAAAACACTCCATCAGTAGAAGAGCTTGGAAACCTTGTCGCCAGAATACAGTCAACAGGGGCTGACATTGTGAAGTTTGCAACAACAGCTGTAGACATAACTGATGTAGCACGGGTTTTTCAAATAACTGCTAATTCTCAAGTAAGCGACCGTAAGTCATGCAGCATAGGTTATAGAAATGCATTCGCCTGTTTTAAATAGTTTGTTTAAGTAAAATGATTAACCTTCCAGGTTCCAATAATAGCAATGGTGATGGGTGAGAAGGGTTTGATGTCACGAGTACTCTGCCCCAAATTTGGTGGATATTTAACATTTGGTACCCTTGAAAATGGGAAGGTATCTGCACCTGGGCAGCCTACAATTAGGGATCTTTTGGATTTGTTTAATTTCAGACTATTAGGGCCCGATACAAAAGTATTTGGTATTGTTGGGAAGCCAGTTGGGCATAGCAAATCACCTATGTTATACAATAGAGCTTTCAGATCAGTTGGTTTTAATGGAGTTTATGTACATATGTTGGTGGATAACGTAAAGAATTTTCTCGACACTTACTCGTCGACAGATTTTGCTGGATTCAGGTTGAGCTTGATCTATTTTGTTTAAGACTAATATTTCAGTATGTTCGTTATCTCAGAATTAGTAAAATATTGATCGTTATTGGATGCAGTTGTACCATTCCTCACAAAGAAAGTGTAGTTCCATGTTGTGATGAGGTTGATCCAGTTGCAAAGGTAAGCTATATTGTTGATCATGTAGAAAGGATGAATCAGATGAGATAATGTTTGATGATAAAAATAACATGTTTTCTTGTGTAATAAGTTATTGCTGTATCTAACAGTCAATAGGAGCAGTCAACTGCGTTATCAGGAGACAAAATGATGGGAAGATATATGGTTGTAATACAGATTACGTAGGAGCTATTTTTGCTATTGAGGATAGTTTACAAGGTATTCTTCTTTATTTCCTATTAGAAGTGTCATTATCGGCGGGCCACATCAAAACAGGCCGGGTTAGGTTGGCCCGAAAACAATAAAGATCAATTTTTTGAACAATTTGAAGAGGTTGTATGCATTAAAATCAGACTTCAGGCGACTTTCAACCCATTTGACCTGTTCCTTTTTAGCTGACTTTTGTTTGACCTATTTGAGATGAAGCATAACCCAAATGACCCATTGAATTGCTATACTGTTTACAGTTTCAGGCGTTCAGAATGGTGGAAGCGGGTCCCCCTTGGCTGGTAGACTGTTTGTGGTTATAGGTGCTGGTGGTGCTGGAAAAGCACTTGCTTATGGAGCAAAAGAGAAGGGTGCAAGGATTGTGATTGCCAACCGGACTTACGGTTAGACTTCTAATACATGACTTAAGTTGCAAACATATCATCATATAAGGGGGTGTTTGGATGTGATTATGTGATACTGAATAATCAGAATCAGATAACCATGTGTGAGAAAATCGGGTTATAGAAGACCTGTTTGGGCGTTCTTTCGCTGCTTGAAGTTGTAATAATCAGATTTGTTTTGATTGTTTTTGTAACTTCTTAGATAAAGTGACCAAAGTCGATTTTTTTTGTGAAAAAGAAGCCTTTTTATTGGTATGTAGCTGATTATTGTGACTCTTTAAGTCATAGTAACCAGTTGCAAAATGCAAATCCAAATACCCTTTAAATGCATAATTTACACACAGACTGCTGAATTAATTTTATTTTGTTTTGTTTGTTTTGTTTTTTTGCTGCATAATAGATCGTGCTAGAGAACTTGCTGATATAGTTGGTGGAGAGGCTCTTTCTCTTGCCGATTTAAACACTTACAAACCAGAAAATAACATGATACTTGCAAACACTACTTCAATTGGTATGCAGCCAAATATTAATGACACTCCCATTTCTAAGGTTTGATTATATACCATTTTCATTTGGGAAAATATCTTAGTTTGCTCACAAAAGTCCTTCTACTTATTTTTGCATGTTAAAGTCCCTATACTTGGTATTCTTGAACATAAATGTGAAGTTACCTGTGATAACAGGTTAATGACCCACAACTCATTTATTATATAACAAATAAAAAAATAACAATGTCCAATTATGTCTTCTTCTTCTACCTCCGGCATCTACATCACCGTGAAACCACCGTCCACCGTCACCGTCATGCTGCCCTTCGATGCCAACTACGTCAAGCATTTCGATCGAACCACCGACCACCATACACTGTCACCGTCATACTGCCCGTCACCGTCAACGTCTCTTCCGATTCCAGATATCCGCCCTCCATCACCGGTTTCCTAATAACGATTCCCTGATCTCCTTCAAGCATTTCGTCGAGCACCTCCAGTGCATCATCAAAAACCAAGTTTACGAACACAATCGTCGGAATTGTAGCCGGCATCGCCGTGGAAAAGATATTAATTTGACGTAGCCGGCATCGACGGGCAGTATGACGGTGACGGTGGTTTCACGGTGATGCAGATGCCGGTGGTAGAAGAAGAAGACATAATTGAACACTGTTATTTTTTTATTTGTTATATAATAAATAAGTTGCGGGTCATTAACCTGTTATCACAAGTAACTTCACATTTATGTTCAAAAATACCAAGTATAGGGACTTTAACGTGCAAAAATAAGTAAAAGGACTTCTCTGAGCAAACTAATAAAGTTGGTTGGTTTTTGATGGTATTTTCCCTTTTCATTTTGTTATTGTTATATGTTACATTTATAATTCTTTTTCCTTTTTCTTTTTGGCAGGAAGCTTTGAAGTCATATGCACTGGTATTTGATGCTGTTTACACACCAAAAAATACCAGATTACTTCGGGAAGCAAGAGAATGTGGAGCCTTGATTGTAACAGGGGTGGAGATGTTTATAGGGCAGGCATATGAACAATATGAAAGATTTACAGGGTTACCTGGTAAGGTTTAATATACCAAATGATGATGTGGAAATCTCTCTGTTTCCCTTTTTTTAATGAGTTTTGTTATACTTTTCAACTGCAGCGCCTAAGGCATTATTTAGGGAGATTATGTCAAAGTATTGATTGTCTCAGTTATTCACCAAGGTAATGTATATTCATATCCAATCTTTTATCTTTATTTTTTTAAAATTTTATTACCATGGATAAATAAAATGTAACATTATTTCATACCTTTTTTGTTCACAAGCACAGACAAAACGATTCAACTGTCACATATAGTATTTGACTAACATGGTTTGTTGTCTTATGGTGGCTACAGAAACTGGAGGCTTGAAAGCAAAGTGTATACACAGGAAGCTGGATGGTGGTGCTTCCAATTCTTGTTTCTGCATTGTTGTCGGTATTTGTTGTTACAAAAACAATAAACTTTATTTGATAAATGACAATTCATTGTTTCTACTCATAAAATTTAATTTATTTTTGTTATATATTTTTAATATTCATCTTCATCTGTTGGGTCATGTTTTTGCCACTTTGAGTGTATTTAAACATTAATTTCATAAGATCGTTTTCAATCCAATTTGCTACCAGAAGTCAACAAAAAGAGTTTTTATTCACTTCAAGTTTGAATTTTGTTTCTAATGGTTTTCTACCATAACATCTTGAAGGTCACTTGACCAATAAAAGTTGCGATTTAATTGATCTCGGGTATAAAACTGGTTCTCATTGTTTATAAAACTGGTTTCATAAACCACAATTTGCATCTTTTTTGATGTATTAAGAATTCATAACTAACTGCTTAAGTAGTTGGATTGGTATAAAAAGCATTTTATATGATGATTGCAATTCAGTTTAACCAATTATTATTATTATTATTATTATTATTATTATATATATTAAATAACAAGAAACTCTCAACTCACATATATATACTGTTTCTTCTCATTAAGGCTTAACAGGGTTGTAACTTATGCTTTGTGTAGGCTCTTTTCTCATTATAATAATAATACCCACTAGAAACCGAGTATCGGAAGTTATGCTTCCAGCCTGCCACCGCCCTTATTTTCCAATCAGGTTCCTCCACCATTCTACTCTGCTTTGCATGTTCTTTAGGGTTTCATCAATCTCTACACATCTATTGCTGAGTTTTCTAATCGAGAGAAGATAGAGAGAAAGAAAGACAGAAAAGGCGCATTGTTCGCTCTGTCGGTTCCGTATGTATTTTTTTTTCTTTGACTCGTTTGGTCATATAAATGATGCTTGCTCTTCTCTGTTTTCCTTCGTCTCGGAACGTGTATTTGTAATTTGTAAACAAATCAGGTTTTGTTTTCCTTTCTGCTTAATTGAGGTTTAATTTAGGGAATGCTCTAATTTAGTGGCTTAATTTGTGGACAACTGATGTTTAATTTGGGGAATTGTTTGATTTACATGTTTAGTTTTTTGAGTGCTTGATAAGATATCTGATTGAATGCTGACTTTAAAGTATTCTGTACCTGCTAGTTTTTCAACTACATATACTCATAGTAACAAAAAAGCACCACTCGATTACTTTCACAGTTTTATGTATGTACGGGTCAATTATTAGTGAAGTTGGACTCGGTTAATAAGCCCTCCAAAATCAAAAGTCGCGTCTCTTGGAATGGTTCATCGTTGTGTTGCTGAGCATCGAGAATACTATTGGAGTATACGATTTCATCCCAGAAACGAATATGGTCCCAATATAATAGAAAAATTGATAAGATGTGTTTGTTTTTACAAGTTAGAACATAAGACTTAAAGTATGCATACCTTTGTTAGTATTCCGTTTTCAGTTGAATGACATCTTACAAGATTGCCATTAACTTCTGTTGCTACGGACATGTATTTTCCTGCTGGTGTGTGTGACTTGATAAATTGTAAGTGAACAATAAACGGACTTGCTTTTTTTGGTGATAAAACAGGATCATTCAAGTAATTGGGAAAGAACTAAATACATAGATTTTGTGGTTCTAATTTTCGCCAATTATTTATTTTTTCTTGAGTTGTGTTGGGCTGATATCGTAACGAGATGATAATGTAACCAATCGAACTAATACTGATTGATTCCCGACACAATGACACCTTTTGAACAGTTTCAAGAAAGTGGATCACTTGATTAAGGGGCCAAAGATAGTAGTTAATCAAGCGAATCAAAGGGTGAGAGTCCAACTCGAAACTTTTCTATGGATGCATAGCATAATTAGCATTCTTATGAACCTGTTATTTGATTGGTCAGTAGACAAGTTTGAGGCAATTTTAAGTTCTTTGGTGCATTTGATGCATTTGATAAGTTAGATTCTTTAAACTTATTTACTATCTGTTTATTCAGCTTTCTGAATACATATGCATGCACTATGGTTGATTGGTTATGTGGTTTTAGTTTTAACAATTACAGAAACTTAACTTTGAATTGCTTTGTCATTTTTCAAAGCCATGATGATCAAAATAAAGAAGATTTGATTAACTTAATCACCAAAATTTGAGCATCAGCTATAGCTTCACCACCCCCCGCAACGCGGAATACTAGTTAGTATTTAAAGTATAACTTACATCAAGAAGAGTCCAATCGTACGTAAAAATTAACAACTCAAGACAATAATCATCTACATACATTCTATTGTTATTTTTTTTTAATAATAAACAACTTATTCACACATTCTTTAAACCTACTCATAAATCCACACACTTTGTCCACTTGGGAATTAATGAACACATTTTTCAAACCCCTTGGTATCACTACGCTATAAGCCGCTGTTAATCATCTACATGCAAGCTTCAAGCTTTGTTATAAATCAAGTTAAACTAGTTTAGCAAGTGTTAACTCTCTAAACTATTGTTTCTAAGCTATTGAAAGTGCCAATTAACTTAACATAAAAAATCAAAAGCTCTATACGACTTGTATAGACCTTTACTAATCGTATAAGTCTATACTACTCGTATATGCTTATACTACTTGTATAGACGTATTTTTTAGAAAAAACCCTTTTTTATATTTATTTTTTAATCAAACTAGACAATCGAGATACCGGTGTATGTGAATAACAAACAACTTTATACCGATTCTAATCAGCTCTATTATGTTTTTTCTGGACAACCAAATTGTATAAAAGAGTTGAAATTCTTTGTGTGGTTAGTCGATCATAATGTAGTTGACAATATTAGATCTAAAATTGAACCTATTTTGATGTTGATGAGATTTAAGAATTTTATTACTTTCGATTCAGGTATGTTTGGGCGCATAGTTTTATTACAAAAGACATATATAAAAAATTATTAATTTGAGAATAGTTTTTTTTAAACATACAAGTCATATAGACGTATATTACTTGTATAGACATATACTACTCATTTTATATTGCTCATATTGACCTATACTACTCGCAGAGGTTATATGACTCGTATAAAAATATGGTGAACGACAGATATGACATCTATGATACACTAACACGTAAGAAAAAGGCACTCGAGTCAAACCAATCTATATAAAAAAAGGATTTTCTAGCATGGTTCAAGCATAATGTTTCCCCGCCAACCATTCTTGGCACCCACCAAGAAAACATGCATACACCTCCTCAAAACCTGCAAATCCATGAACCAATTAACCCAAATCCAGACCCAAATCATCATTCTCGGCGTTACCCAAAACATCGACGTCATCAAGAAGCTCATGGCTTTCACAGCAAACCCGTTAACCGGAAACTTATCTCACGCTCAAAGAATATTTAACCGAATCGAAACCCGTTCACTCTTCGCCTACAATGTAATGATTAAAGCATATGCAAAGACTGGTGGGTTTAATAAAGCTGTTTCTTTGTTTGATCAACTGAGGGTTGATGGGTTATGGCCTGATAATTATACTTACCCATTTGTGTTTAAGTCAATTGGGTGTTTGAGAGATGGTTTAGTTGGTGAAAAGATTCATGGGTTTGTTGTGAAAGCTGGGGATGAGTCTGATTGTTATGTTTGTAACTCGGTTATGGATATGTACTGTGAGTTGGGTCGGTTTGGGAACGCGCGTAAGGTGTTCGATGAAATGCCTAAACAAGACGTGGTTTCGTGGAATGTGTTGGTTTCGGGGTGTGTTAGGTGTAAGAAGTTTGAGGAGGCGGTTGGGGTTTATTTGCGAATGAGAGATGATGGAACGGTGACGCCGGACGAGGCTACGGTTGTGAGCACGCTTTCGGCGTGTATTGCTTTGAAGAGTTTGGAACTTGGGAAGGAGATACACCGTTACGTTAGCCATGAGATTGGGTTTACGAATATAATTAGTAATGCTTTATTAGATATGTATGCGAAATGTGGATGTTTAGATATCGCACGAGGGATTTTTGATGAATTGAAAACGAAAAATGTGATTTGTTGGACAACGATGGTGTCTGGTTATGTGAATTATGGGCGGTTAGAGGATGCACGCCATTTGTTTGATGAAAGTCCTGTGAAAGATATTGTTCTCTGGACGGCTATGATTAACGGGTACGTGCAGTTTAATCAAGTGGATGATGCAATGGCTTTGTTTCAGCAAATGCAGATTTTTGGAATCAAGCCGGATAAGTTCACAGTGGTGGCTCTTTTAACGGGCTGTGCACAAGTCGGGGCTTTAGAACAGGGGAAATGGATTCATGAATATATGAATGAACATAAGATAACAATCGATGCGGTATGTGGTACTGCTCTTATTGATATGTATGCAAAATGCGGGTGCATAGACAAGTGTTTAGACGTGTTTTACAGATTAAACGAAAAGGATACCGCATCATGGACATCGATTATATGTGCACTTTCTATAAACGGGAAGCCCGATAAAGCACTCGAATTGTTTTACCAGATGAAAGAGTCCGGATTCAAACCTGATGATATTACTTTCATTGGTGTTTTAAACGCGTGTAGTCACGGTGGTTTAGTGGAAGAAGGGTGGATGCATTTTGAATCAATGAAATCATTGTATAATATTGAGCCAAAGATAGAACATTACGGTTGTTTGATTGATCTTTTAGGCCGCGCAGGGCTGTTAAAAGAAGCAGAAAAGGTTATTGACAAAATCCCTAAAGAAAAAGATGATATTTTGGTTCCGGTTTACGGTGCTTTACTCAGTGCTTGTAGGTTATATGGTGATGTTGATATGGGCGAGCATTTAGCCGACCGGTTAAGTGAAATCGAAAACAGTGATTCGAGTATTCATACACTTTTGGCTAACATTTA
Organism: Bidens hawaiensis; assembly: GCF_021521415.1. Taxonomy (NCBI): domain Eukaryota; kingdom Viridiplantae; phylum Streptophyta; class Magnoliopsida; order Asterales; family Asteraceae; genus Bidens; species Bidens hawaiensis. Next base: position 612,171 of record NW_027492105.1, on the reverse strand, counting down.
TGCTTCTGTTGGGAGATGGGAAGATGTGAAGAAAGTAAGAAGTAAAATGAGAATAAGTGGGATTAAAAAGGAGCCTGGATGTAGTTCTATTGAGGTTAATGGGAATATTCATGAGTTTTTAGTTGGAGATGCTTCTCATCCTGAGATGAAAGATGTTTATTTTAGTTTGAACACATAGGCAAAAGTGTCATATGCACATGAGATATATGATGTGGAGTTGTGGACCTAGATTGTATTTTAAATTTATGGCAAACTCTTGGATTTGGCCCCATTAGATGAACATGTAGATGAGATGGTGATGTGTTTTTTAGTGCTCCATCAGATCAATTCGGAAACTAATGAAGATTTCGGTTAGAGTGACAATTTTGACTTATTTACTTGTAGCATGTCGTCGAACAAGTCAATGGGTTAAAATGGCTTGGGCTAAATGATCGAATTTAGGAGGCATGTCAAATGGTTTAAAAGTCATTCGCTGCCTACTCTGATATCATTTGTCACAAATTTCTCTCTATAAACTCATCATAAGACACTTAATCTCGATTAAGTCGGACTTGCTACTTTTCAAATGCGTAATGAGGTGGATCATATTAGATGAAGAAGTAAGAACATTAACTCTTTGTATTGCTTGATAACTTTTATGAGTTGAGCTCACAAGTTGCTTCAACGTAATTCGTTTAATTGGGTGATTTGTGTCAACGCAATTTTAAAACTGTAGTCAATAATTTGTTTATAATTTCTTTATTAGTTTCATTACTTATAATATGAATAGATCACATTATATAGATTATACGAATATTATGACTATTTAAACAGGGTAAAGTTAAAATGCCACAGGAGATAAAAATGAGAAGTGTGAGAAACACAAAAAACCACTAAAAAGTAAAAAAATAATAATAACAAAAAAAATCATAACTCAATATATAAATAAAAAACAAAAAATTAAATAAACCAAAATGTTTCCTCCGTCATTCCTGTTAAAAAAATGACAAAAAGACACAATTTCGGAAATAAACAACACAATGATAAACTAAAAAAGACATAATATATCGCAAAATATGACACAACGTTAAGAAATATAACACAATATTAAGAAAAAAAAAAAGACAATCAATGACGAAAATAAACACAAAATACAATTATAAATAAAAAAAACACAATGATTTTTTTCACTCAAAATTATTATTATTATTTTTTTTTAGAACGAGAAAGACGGTGGAAATATTTTTGTGTTTTTAATTAAACATTTTTTAATATTTTTTGAGTGTTTTTTTTTTGTTGCAAATACTTGTCGTCCTTCTCGTGTGTATAGAATCCATTTAAATATACAATTTCTCAGTACATTTTTTTTACTACGCCCGGAGGCATAAATCTCAACAAGCGGGTCGAAATTTTAGGGCTCCATTTCCCTCTAAAAAACATTCATAAAATTTCACCAATTCATCCCACCCCCCAAATTTCCCTCCATTTCTAATTAAAAAAAACACTGTCAGAATAATCTCATCTCTACACACCAACCGAACCCCTGTTTCACCAATTGTGAAATTAACATTATCTTTGAACACAGGATAATAATTTATATGGGTGATAAAGTCGATTTAGATAACAGTGACGATAATAAGTCGTCAGAATCCGATACTTGGGATTTCATCGACGGAGACACTCAAATCTTCGATTCTCCAACTTCATCCTTCGGTAACAATATATATACACGTGTTTATAATTTATGAATCTGTTTTAATTAAGTCAAGATTTGATCAATTTTAACTGAAAGTTGACTACTTTATCATTTTTTTGATGGTAAAATTAATTCTTTTGTGCATTTTGTGACATAGTGTATACATGGGTAAATCAAAGATTTTGGTTTCTTGTAAAAATCGCTATTATGATTAATTGCTAGTCGGTACGCTACAGATGCGATTTCACCTAATTGGACCAACAAGTCGGTAGTAATTGGTCAAAGGCGGTCAAAGTTAAACCGAATCCGTCAAATCGCTCTAAATCGGACCTTGGTTTGAACTTTTTTCTCATTGATCTTTTATGTTTATGCTTGAACTATACCATGTGTCTATCAGTCTATGTGAACTTTTAATGTACTTTAAATTTTATTAGTCAAATGAATGGTTTCGACCAACTACCAGTTTGTTGGTTCAATTAGGTGAAATTGAATCAGTAGCATATCGATTAGTGATAAATAGGTTATCGGTGACTAATTGTGATTTTTACAACGCTGCGTGAAGTCACTTTCTTTGTGCATTTTGCGACGTAGTATATAGAGAATAAAAAGTTTTTGGTATCTTGTTAAATGTCATATTTCACATAATTCATAAATGAATGCTACAACAAGATATTTTTGAACTTTCAGCCCGAACAATTTTGATTTTTTTTTATTTCTTGAACTAGGTAATATTTATGATGGTGATGCACAAAGTACTATTCCTTTTGATGACACTGTTGTGTGTGAAGATGAGTTGGCAACTCAAGTGATGGACTCCGATGATGAAACTCAAGCGGTTAACCTTGGCGGTGAGACACAAGTGATGAATCTTGATACTGAATGTGAAGAGGTTGACGTGTTTGACGAGACTCAATTATTCAATGATTATGACACTGAAGATGTAGTTAGTGACTATGATGAAAGTGAAAAGACTGAAATAGTGGATGACTCCGATGAAGATTCTTTGAAGCCAAAAACAGATTGCGGAAGGAGTGAACAGCGTGCTTCAGGTAGTTGATGAAATTTTATTTGACCCGGTTGACCCGTTTATATTGATGTTGTTTTACATGACAGGAGTCGGTTTCAAGAAATTTACTTCAATCCGTGCAGCATCGATGAGAGCTGCTGGTCTGGCAGCGCTTAACAAGGCTTCTAAATTAAGTAAAAGTCCATCACGCCCCAGTTTAAATTCGGGACCTGACACTGAACATAGAAGAATACTATTAGGTAAATGTAATTCTGTTGACTTGGAGGAAGTCAACAAGTCAACTGATGGCCAAAAAACTGGAAGTAAGTTTCGAAAAACTGCTAGGAAACTTTTTGCTGAGGATCCACTTCTGGGAGGTAAAGATTCAGATGGCAATTTTGACCTTGGTTATATTGATTCTCAAGTACCTGGAGATGCATCAGAAGCAAATGCACTTGATTTTGTGGATAACTTTTTAAAAATTAATATTGAGTGTGATGATAGTTGTGGCATCAGAAAGTCAACTGGAGGTAAGTCAAAGCCGGTTTTAAGTGCTAAAGGTGCTCAAATTTTTGCAAAAAGTGCTGGTCTTATTGATGGTGTTGATAAAAGACGAATTTTTGATTGGGATGGTAAGCCTGAAGATAACGCAGAATCTGATTTCTTTGCCAAACATAAGGAATCATTTTTTGCTAGCGGCGGTCGGAGGCGCAAATCTTCCATTTCTTCTGGAAGCAGGAAATTGGGACGGTCTGACTCAAAATTGGTGTTGGGGAAAAATAAAGAAAATGAAAAATTGAATAAAAGGTTAGAAACAGTCAAAAAGCTTTCAACTGTCCGGAAAAATCTTATTGATGAATTGGATGAGCAGGCAACGGATATGCCAGATGGCAAGGATGTTCAAGAAACAACCGAGGCTCGTTTTGATGCTCAAATAGCTGCTGAACCGAAGAAAGGCGTATGTCTTGGGTTGCAAGCACCTGGTCATGTTTCTACTAAAACCAAAGGTCATCATAAAAGTCAACCCCGGTCCTTGACTAATAATGGAGTCAGGATAACACGATCAAAGATGAGCGGTGATCAGATCAAAGAAGTGATGCAGGATAAGTCAGCTGCTAAAAAGAGTGAAGATTTCGCTTATGAGGGGACTGATGTGGTGAAAAGAACAGGAAAAGTGTCGTTGAAAAGAAGAAAAGTTGACTCAGTAGAGGCTCCAGTTACACCTGTTGACCAAACGCCAGTCAAGAAACAGTGTATTCAATATGTTACACCTGTTGCTCAGCAAACAAGAAACTCAATGAGGTCTAATCAGTCAGAAAAAGTTAAAAGAAGTCGCCAGAAGTTGCCACCTACAAGAAAAGAAACCAGCACACAATCTATCTCTAGATTAACAAGGTCAAAGGCTGCTACTTTGACCGGACAAGAAAAGGGATTAACAACAGAAAGAATTGAAAAAAGTCCTTCAGTTTGTCCTACTCCTGTTAACTGTCCAACACCCGTAAAAGAATCATCTCCAATTTGCATGGGGGACGGGTATTTAAGGCAGTCATGCAGGTCATTAGGCAGGTCATCATGCATCCAAGAAGTTTGTAGCTTGTTTTCAACAGAACGATTAGTTAAATCTCCAAACAGAGATACAAGACAGGGAAAAGATGCCTCTTTGATTCGTGTACTTTTTAGTCGCCACTTAGATGAAAATATAATCAAGAATCAGAAAAAGGTGTTATATTTACTCTTTTTACTTGTTTGTCGCTTCTATTAATCGTATTTCTTGATTGACTGCTTTTTGCTAAGCATTATTGATATAACCATCACAGATTTTATCTCGACTGGGGGCTGCAGAATCTACTTCAATGTCAGATGCAACGCATTTCATAGCAGATGATTTTGTTCGTACAAGGAATATGTTGGAAGCAATTGCTTTTGGAAAACCAGTAGTTACACATCTTTGGCTTGAAAGCTGTGGGCAAGCTTGTTGTCACATTGATGAAAAAAATTTCATACTGAGAGATGTTAAGAAAGAGAAAGAATTCGGCTTTAATCTCCCAGCATCGTTGGCCCGTGCCCACCAAAATCCGCTTTTAAAAGTAACAAAGCTAGTGTGTTTAAGTTTGTCATACAATGATATTATACAAGTATGTTTTTTTATTAATAATTTTCACATTTTATGCAGGGATATAGAGTTTTGATTACACCAAATACAAAACCTGGTAAAGAGATATTATCAAGCTTGGTTAAAGCAGTTCATGGTGTGGTATGTATTATGTAATTTTAACTTATGCATTATTTGCTGTTGTTATTATTATTATTATTATTATTATTATTATTATTATTATTTCTTTATGTTGATACAAGTTGTGTGAGTTTAATTTCAGGCAATTGAGCGAATGGGCAGAAGTTTATGGAACAATAGTGACATTCTTGAGGGATTGTTGATTCTATCATGTGAAGAAGATTATGCAGTCTGTATACCTTTTCTTGAAAAAGGTTTTTATAGCTATTAAATACCTTTTTCGGTAAAGTAGTTATAGAGTAAAGAAACATGAGTTAACTTCCATGTCTTGTGTTAACGCAGGAGCTGCAATATATGGTTCAGAGCTTCTTCTCAATGGAATTGTTACCCAAAGGCTGGAATATGAAAGGTTGGTCCAAACAAATTAACAAAACCTCTTAAACCATGTTATTAAAAGATTACATTGTATATAATTTTGTAATCATATACGAAGGTAATTATTTACATTTTTTTTGTGGCAGATATCGCCTCTTTTTGGATCACATGAAGAGAACGCGGTCAACAATTTGGGTGAATAAAGATGACAAGCATAAGGCTGTTGGTAGAGTGAAATAAACGGCCATCTTGACAAATATTTAAGTGAACGCCTTTGCACATATGATCACTAGATGCCTCATCTTTTATAAGTGTTTCTAGTTTTAGTATGTGAATGAAGTATGATAGTTTATTTATTTCTTTGGATTTATTGATGTAACATGTTACTTGGACTTTTAGGGTCAGAGATCTTGATCCTCTTCTAGTAGCAAGAACAATTTACAGTATTTCGGGTTGTTTTGAAACTGGCAGTTTGTGTAGTTTGAAGAAGTTAATTTGCGGGTTTGAGCCTCATTGGATGGGCATGTTCACTAGTATTCCTGGTAGTAACTAAGGTCAGTAGCAACTTGGCTTGTCAATCACAAGTGAAACCGACAACAGTCAATGAGAAACAAGTGATTAGCAGGAACTTTGAGCAGTAATAATTGTGATAAATGTTAACTGGTAATAACTGGTAACTGGTCGTCAGCAGCAACTTCAACGGCTAGAAATCATAAACACTGACCGACCCTAACGAAGTTAACCTCTGGTGACATGAAAGCCAGTGATAAATAACACTCACATGACATCCATCACCTCAGATCATCTAGAATTCAAATAATAAACTTATGCATGAATTTCTAACCGCATCATGTTCATTAAATCCCAACAATAAACTGATATAAGAAGCAAAAACACGGTTGAATCTTTTTCATTACGAAAAAGTTTTACAACAAATAAAAACACACCCTCCAGAAAATAACAAATACCAACATTTTCCAAGTCCGGAGGAGGTTTTTTCTTCTAGCTAATCATGTGGAAAGAAGAAAGTTTTTCCTAAGTGGTTCAAAATATGGCTTTATTCAAATATGCATAACCGATGCCATATAAACATATGAACGTGGCTAAACCAGAAGATCGTGTCATCGAACCATCAAGTGGCTAAACAAGAATTTGGGTCAAATGGCTCACATTCTCACAACAAAAAAACACAAACCGTTTAGGGCCTCAGTTTCCACCATGGGTAGTGGTACTACTACTGCTACCAGTTGATTGAGAAGCTTGCATACTCTTTGAGAGACTTGATACAATGGAACTGCTTGGCGGCATAGTGGTGGTGGTGGTGGTGGTGGTGGTGGAAATGAGCTCTGGCCTGAGTTCCGATGAAGAGGATGACGGTGCTAAAGTGCCAATATACGAGCCGACAGGGTAGGGTGCAACTGGCATATCAGCTAGTGAAGATGCAGATGGGCTGTAACTTAATGTTCCCATTGGATGATCATATTTGCACGATGGCCCGAATTTACACACCCCATTTTGAGCATAATGTTGACAAAGTGGTGCACCCTGAAACACGAGGAATAAGATTAAACCACTAACAAATAAAGCATTAGGGCGTAAAGATTAAAGAATGCTTACTGGACGGAGGGGAAGGCCCATTGGGCCAAGAACAAAATTTGGGCTTGGTGCAGTCCATTCTAGTGGATGATGGTATCTACAGGAGGCACCAAATTTACAATCCCCTGTATTCATGTAAAACTGACATTCGGGTTCACCAAGCCGTTGGGGAAGCGTATGCTCATTTTGACTTTGGGTGAAAGGGTAAGAATGGGCGGATGGAGATAATTGAGTCATTGCGTATGCGGGCCCCCCTCCATAAATAGGCTGTGTATTAGGAGATGCTGCTGGATGTACAGGTGCCTGCACGACATTTGCATTTTGTAAACGAGGCTGCTTATTCAGGACTGCTAATTAGATAATCAGTAAGAGATTTTATCCAAACATCTAGGAGATGGTGTCCAAATGTTAATTTGGCGGTTAAAAGCCATATTAATCTGTTTAAATTAGGGGTGTGCACGATACCAAAATATCCAAACCATAACCAACGTAACCGAACTCGAATCACTGAAGCCAAAAAAAAACTGACAGTTTGGTTTTATGTTTTAAAATAAAGATTTTAGGTGTGATTTTGCCGTCAACCAAAAACCAAATGGTAACAAAAAAAGAAACGATTTTAAGTAATTTACAAGAAATTAATAAATGGTGTAGCCCACAAAATTTAGGTCCAAATGTGTAACAATCAATTAATTAGTAACTAATAAAAAGATTTGGGCCCAAAGCTTTAGGCCCAAATTCATTATTTTTTTAGGTTTTTTCTTTTGGCCGAAAAATTTCAAGCCAAATGGTCAAAGTGAAAAATCCGAACCCGAACCAAACCTGTTGCAAAACCCAAAAAACCAAAAATTGAGAAAACCTAAACTGCAAGGTTTTCAAAAACACAAAAAACCCATGCACACCCCCAATTTAAACATTTAGCAAATTCTGAACTGATAGATAAATAATACGAAAACAGACATTTGTTGAACAATTTAAATTTAAGACAAGCCAATTCATTTTTTTTATCAAATATAAAACTAATTTTTGTAGAATATATTCTTCACACCTTTCGTGGAATAATTATAACACATAACTCCACTAACTATAGATTTTACGGTATTAATGAAGATGAAAACGCGGGTGACAAAATGGAGGTGTGAGAAAGTGATCTTAACATTTTCCTAAAATAACAAGTTTTGTTGCAGCAAACTCATTATTACAGCAACTCACAATATCTGATAAGTTTCAAAAGGCACATCCAAACACCCCTTATATATAAACGAGCCGTAATAATCGAAAAATCAGTTCCAAAACACAAATAAACAAATACCTGGTAAGGATTCCATCCTGGAAACGGAACCATCCCAGGTGGGGTCAGCATTGGAGCAGGGAAATAGGGGCCAGGAACAAAAGGAGCCCTGGCAACGGTTAATACACCATACGGTTGAGAAGAAACAACAGGAGATTGCACATTTGGGTACATAGCAGAAGGCATGGCGGACGGCTGTCCACCAGTGAGTGGCTGTGGCGGTGATGGTAATATGCCAGCTGGCTGTGGATGATGGAATTTACATGTGGCGACAAACTTACATTGCCCTGTTTTCAAATAGTAGGAGCATTCTTTTCCACCCTGCATAAAAAAATAATAATAAAAATAAAAATCTTGAGGTTAAAAAGGTTATTATGAGGATTGAATGTGTAATAAAGTGAAGAACTGACCGGACGCAGTGGATATCCAGACACGTTTAATGGCACGGTTGTTGATGACCCGATCCCCTGTCTAGGATGATGATATTTGCAAGATGGACCAAATTTGCACATTCCCGTTCGCATATAATACTGGATATATCATGTATGTCACATAGTTATCATGTATAATGCAAATTTGGAGTTCATAAAATTTATATTACATAAGCTACAATCATAAATATAGCATGATAAAATGGGTAGGTTGGTCACTTCTATATCGATGCGTCAATTTTTAACAAATAATTAACGTGCTAAATATGATTACGAAAAGTATACTATTATATCCCAAAATATGTCACAGGAAAATAACAAAAAGAATTTTAAGAAAAAGTAGAATTAGTGCAGTTTTTAGTTAATTGAATGCCAATTTTACCCTGCCAAAAAAACAAAAGCTTTATACTGTTAGGAATGCACAATTAATGCAGATTTGTGATGGATGTAACTATCTACAGGATTACTTTATTTGGAAATAGGCAACTATTTTGGGACAAACTAAAACATAAAAGTGGACAAAATTTTAGAAACCGAGGGATAACAATAATAATATTTTTTTTTAATAAAGTGATTTAGGAGGTTGTGAGCCTTAAAACACACTTTGTAGGTTAATGGGTCGAAATTGTGACATCTAGATCCCCGTGGCTGTTTAGTGAATCGTGACAAACTAAGAATAGAGACAAAACACAAAGTTGGATGTAAAGCTTTAGTAAAGAAAAAGTTTAGCATACAATTAAGCAATTTTATGAAACCAAAATAGAAAGAAAAAAGAAAATACAGAATAAAGTAGCAAAGCAATGTTCGTTATTCATTGAATATAAAATCTATGGAGAAAAACGATGATACAAGCTAAAAAGAAGTATGGGCAAAAATTTGAACAGAAATAACCAAATTCAGAAGTAACTTATGATAACTTATTTGATGTTAATATCATAACCATGTTCATGTCAACTTCCGAACTTATATACTTGGTGATGCAATTGCAGCTCTTGTGAATATCGGAAACTAAGCAAATAAGAAGCCAAAAAACTCATTCAAGGAAATCCCAGTAGGGTTTTTTGAACTCATAAAATGCAATAATCCCTGATACTAAAACAAAAAAAATAGTATGAGTTTAAATCACTCCCTACCTAAAAATAGATACCCATTCAAATAAAAAAGATAATGATCCCTAATTAAAAGAAAATATAACCATGCAAAGATCCAAACTTTTAATCTCCTCCAAGCTTGGCTCATCTAATCGGTTCCTCAAACACGAAGTGAAGATGTCGAGCCGGTCGTGTTTGAGGAACCGATTGGATAAGGCAATCAACCAAGCTTAAAGTAGATTTGAAGTTTGAAAATTTTCATGGCTATCTTTTATTTGATCTTTGATCATTTCTTTTAATCACGGGTCATTATCTTTTTCTTTATTTAAATGGTTATGTCTCTTTAGGTAGGCATCATTTAAAACTCATATAAGTAATTGTTTGTTTTAGTTTTGGGGATTGTTATTTGTTACGTTTTATGAAATCAAGTAACCATACTGGAATTTTGTTGAAGAAGTTTTTCAGCTTGTTGTTTGCTTAGTTTTCGATCTTCATGTGAGTTGCATCAACTGGAAGTAAATGTGAAGTGGAAATTATGAACCAAAAGTTTGGATTTCTCTGCTTGGGAAACAATAAGATATAATGTAAGTAGTTTAGATCATCTTAAATGTTTATATGCTACGCGTGCCAATAAAGAAAAGTAACTATTTTCCCAAGAGATGAACAAGAAAATATAATAAGATTTCCAATGTGGCAATAAAGAATTAAAGAGAAAGATGAACTTCAATCTAAAGATCTTTATGACAAAAAGATAAAATATGCAAGAACTAGAAAAACTTATCGCACTGGCATTGAAGTTGGAAAGCATTGATAAAAAGACAATCTTTTGAGCATCATAACAAGATTTACATTCTTTTTAGTACATAAACAAATCATAAACAAAGTACCTGGCACACAGGCTGACCAACTCGCTCGGGAAACCCCCCTCCACCGCCCCTCATAGCTCCAACAACCTGCAATGATCATCAACCATTAACCACCTTATAATCGAAATCCACAAATACCCAAATCATTAAATCCAAACACACCCACACATGATCACATTAAACCACATAACAAACCAACAAAATGCACCATAAAGTTCGAAACTTTACCGAGCCACGGTCCCTCGGATGATTAAACCAACACCGCGAACCATACCCACAGAACCCAGTCCTCAAATAATAGATGCAGTCTGCTTTATCGGGCTGTTCCGGATACGACTCGGCCTCATCTCCTAACCCTAATTGCCACATAGGCTCTGCATTTTCAATAAAATCAAAACACCCCCCAAATTAAAACCACAATCCACTAGCATCAACTTCACTTACCTTCAAGCCCTAATTGATCACCGGATGAACTCCATTCGGTAACCCGATCCGACTGCTGCATCTCCATTATACACCCAAAACACAATATATATAATATATATAACCAAATTTACAAATATGTATCTATATAATGAATCTATCAACAATATCCACACAAGATTCAAGAGAACCCAAAAGGGTAAAATCTTAACAATCTGGGTTATCGGATCGGGTCATAAATCAAGAGAAAGATGAGATTTTTATATTAGGGTTTGTGTGTTATTGCACACAGTCTGCGTCTGGTTTACCTTTCTCTCTCTAACTGTCTTTTTTTCTTTTTATTTTTAGTTAATTTTTTTAGTGTGTTAGTTGATATACGCGCCAAATACAAGAGACTGGGTGTATTCTTCTTCTTATTATTATTATTATTATTATTATTATTATTATTATTATTTTCTTGAAGAAGAATATATGACAATGGTGGCCTTTAGATTTGCTACACGTGCACAAAGACTCTTTATTTAAATGTTTTTTTATTAATAAAATTCTGATACCTTGTAGATATGGTCAAAAAGATTGGTGAATAAGTTATATTAGCATGTTCTTGACGTCATACTTGGCTAGTTGGCCTCCATGACATCTTGCCTTTATACTTTGTTTGTATTTTCATATGTAAGGTTATATTTTATATGGAAAGATTGAGGTTTTAAATATTGGTTGTGTTAACACACCCTTGACACCTTCCCTCGTGTTATATTACTATATTTGTCTTGTAGGAGATTATAATATGAAGGGTTAAGTAAGGGTCCACGTGATATGCATGTGTAGGTGTAGGTGGGGCAATGCTTTTAAAACCGAGTTGAATAAGCTAATCGTGTTCAAAGTTTATTTGTTGGAATATATATATATATATTGGGGAGCGATTTTTTGAGAACCATATTGAGTTTTAAGAACTTAATAACTCAATCCTAGGCCACACATTTAATTAAATGAAATGGAATATGTGGTTGAGATTAAATCTGACAAAAAAGTCAAAGTATGAGAGAGAATAAAGATATAAGTGATTACACTAACTTTTACATCCGTTACACATGTGTAAAAAGTTGACTCGGTGCGTAAAATATTATGTAATTTTTTTACGGGTATGTAACTTACATATATTACGCATGTGTAAAAAAAATTCGAAA